>NW_024868228.1:0-44720 GCF_013358625.1 Macadamia integrifolia | reverse complement strand
AAGATCTAACCAGAACTTCAGATCTGGTTCTGTAACTGCGCTGGACTGAGTTGCAGAACAAATTAGTTCTTGCTGGGGAGTCTATTACAGCTGGTTGTCACGTGCATCCGATAAAGCTTGAAGTTTCGATCTTTGTCCAAAGCTTGCAGGTTCAACAACCCTGTGGTGAGGGAGTTCTCTCCTTTGAAGGTCTACACTGGTTTACCGTTAGGTGTTCTATTGGGAGGAAGAAGATAGGTCTTTGTTATATTGTTTTATGCATTTAACTTCTGGTTATTACAAGTAAGCCCTTGTTTTCTAAAGTTATATTCTATTACTCCCCTTCTCTTGGGTAATTCTTAAACACCCCTCTCTTTCCAATTTCTATTTCAGTTTGTCCCCACTATTTATTTTCCTCCCTTTTAAGTACTATGAGCTATTCCTGAATTTACAAGGATACCGCTACTTCTTTGAAAACTGTTTTAGTTGTTAATTGTGGGCCCCTAAGTGATTCGATTCTGACTTTTGGAACCCAGATCCGCATCACCTGTGAGGTGCACTTTTGTATTGTTAGGGGTATGTTTCGTGGGGGTTATAGCTTCTTGTAATCTACTCCTGCATTACAACTGAACCCTCTCTCCCTTTTGGGCATCCGCTGATACTATTGGGTTTTTTAGTGGTATTATGTTTGCAAAAAACATTTTGAGAAACAGGTTTATCAAACACCAAAAAAGCCGTTTTTGTTTTCGAAAATGTGAAAAGCCATTTCTGCTATTCCTAGACACAGAAACAGCAGAAACGTTATCAAACGGTGCCATAGTTTCTACTCAAGGGGGCTGTGCAAATAGAAGAGACACTAACCGGAGATAGAGAGCACCAAAAAACCAGAAAATGCTAGAAAACCAAAATCCATAAAGAGAAAAAAAAAATAAAAAATAAAATAAAATAAAATAACCCTGAGAAATAGATTTTAGGGATAGCTCTAGAGTAGAGACCTCAAAAGGAAAAGTGGTTGGTACATACCACTACAAGGATAAGGAACACCAATCACAACAAACATCAAGATGATCGGAGCATGGAGCACAAAATAGGGAAAAAACATCCTGACAATGAAAAAAAAACGATTTCAGGGGAGAAAAAAAAAACCCTGAAAATTTGATAAAAAAGGGTATAGGTCTCTCAAATCATTGTAAAAGAGAGTGAGAGAGCCTAGGGGAAGGATGGATGGAGGTTAGAAACCCTCTTGGTGGTTTAAGAAGCTCCCACCACGAGAGAGAAGCAAATGAAGAGAGATAGAGGGAGGTGCTAGGATGGAGAGCAACGAGAAAGAGATAAAAGATGGAGAAGAGGGAGAGCCCTTAGGGTTTCGAATCCTATGGACTTGATACCATGTTGGATGAGATAATGACTTATGTCAAATATGACACCAACCTTTTTTACTTATAAACGGAGAGAAAAGTTCCAGAGAATTACAAAGAGCATTAAACCTCTTAGGGTCCGTTTGGCAACTGACACTTTCTCTAAAACCCATTATTATAGTAGTATCATATACTACTGCTAAGGGGTTCTTGGCGTGTTACTGCTTCAATTTTCTGTTTTGATTGCCGCTGTTGCTGTTTGGTTCAATCTTCTCGATCATGAGGAAGAAGAATCCTGGTTTACTTCCGCCATTAACTATTCCAGTTGGCTCGGTGACTATTCAAGTTGAATGGAGATTTAGGTGGAGAACCCCTCTCATAGGAGTTCTAATGGGGGACTTCTTCCCTTTATATCGTGACTCTTTCTGCCTCTAGTTTGCGTCTGGAGGTAGGAGATGATGTAGTGTTTTTTATGCCTTTAATTCTTTAACCTGATTTCCCATATTATCCCCTGTTAATATACCCTTTTACCCTTGTTTTGCTTCTTCTTCCAAGTTTACCACTTGTTTATAATTAGCAGTTCCCTTGTATCCTTCCCTTTAATCTATCAAGTGACCCTTCCCCTGTTTAATTATATACAAACATTCCATACCCCTTTTTTGGGGTGAATAAATAATTCAACACCAAAGAGAGAAAAATAAGGAACCCCAAAAGGGAAAAAGGAAAATAAATACAAACAAAACAGGCAATGCAAGGCGAGACCCTCAAGAAGAGGAGGCCCGCAAAATGGAGGAAGGCCCCAGGAAACAACAATATGCTTGTTCCTTGGGAAATCAATACAACGGGAAGCGCAGAGGAAACCTTGTTCCTAATGTCAAAAGATCCAAAGTTGGGGGACCATTTCCTAATATTTCTCTCCATCCAAATCTGGCTAATGGCAGTACTGAAGGTGAGATTGCCCACTATATCGCAGATAGATGATCCGAAAAATGATATGTCCACTCAAATCCATTCATACTGAAAAGAAGGATCCTACGTCTTCTGGCCCAAAATTTTCCAAGGACCCCTTTCCAAATAGATGAGGAAAGGAGGCAAGCAAAAAAGGCGTGTTTGATGTCTTCCACTATGTTCCAACAACAGCAGTAGGAGGGGGAGACATAGATCTAATGATTAATGAGGAAGGATTGCGTTGGAACATAGTTGGGTAGTGCTTGCCAGATTGTGAATTTGAGGCGGGGGATTGGTCTTTGAATCAAACAAACTTGCACCAAATAAGCTAAGACCTCCGAGACCGAATAAATTCTCATGCTGCTTTGTAACTGAAAAGCTAAAAGAGGTTGTGGTCCAAATAATGTTATCTCCACTACCTTACAGTCTACTACCAATGGGTGGCAAAGCATTCCACACATATAGGAGAAACGGGGAAGAAGAAGCTAAGGGGGTCTAATCACCAAGGCTAATAATGTCAGAACCCGCCCGACAACCCAGTTATCTTTAATACTCTTAACCCTCCTGAAATAACCTAGAGGGGGGTGAATAGGTTATACTAGTGGAATTTAACTATTTTCGATAAATAGGTCACAAGTGTGACCGCAAGTTAAAATAATGCGGAGAGAATAAAACAAGTACAACCACAAAACACAAGATTTATAGTGGTTCGACTCAATCCGAGTTTAGTCCACTCCCTACAAGAATCCTCTTATAAGGTATTCCACTAGTTCTCCCTTTCAGTACGGTAGGTAGGGAAGAAAACCTTTACAATCTTTTTCACGGATAAGAGTATCCTTACAAATCCCCTTTCCAGGCAAAGAGACGCCTTTACGATCTCTTTTGGAGGAAGAGAGACATCTTTCTCTTTTTAGGATAAGAAAATCCTTACAATCCTGAGTACAGTCTAGAATTGTAAAAACAGAAATAAATAGGAAATAGTGGAATAGGAGGAATACCTCAAGTGTGGTGCAAATGATGAGAATGAGATATGAATGATGCACCTTTTGTAAAGTCCTCTGTTATGACTTTGACTTGCAGGAGAGAGTAGAGGACTTTGATTGAGACTTGAGCCTTTTGTTAGGATTCGTGTAATAGAACAACTCAAGTAGAATATATAATTCTTGAATGCTTGCAATACTGCTCTTAAAGCTCTTTCTTAATGAATATTTAATTAAGAGCGGTTTGGGTATTTATAGATGAACTTAGTGAAGCATTTTAGGCAGGAAATCAGGCTCTAACGGACGTATTCTGGGACCACCGATCGACCGCCATCGGTAGCCGGTCGACCGCCAAGAGCCGTTGAGGCAAAATATAGCCGTTGGGGCACTTCCAGGCAGTCACCAATCGACCGAGACTTTATACCGGTCGACCGGCGATGGTCTCGGACAGTTCCGGTTGACCGGGCCAACATGACATACTCTGTTTTGACAGAATGCTGTCATACTGACCAGTCGTCAGTGTTTTGACCATAACTTTTTGGTCCGACCTCAGATTGATCTGATATCAGTTGCGTTGGAATCAAAATTCAATTTCCTACAACTTCTATGAAGGTTTCATCTCCTGATACTAATTTTAAGATTTCCGAAAATACCCTTGAATCAGGTTAATGTGTGTTCCACACCACTTAGAGACTTTCCATACTTGGTCAAGGCATGCTCTATGGTCATTCTAGTATGATGCAATGCACATGCATGTGGTGAGTGCATATATATGTGAAAATTACAAATTACATTAAAAGTGACCAATCTATCCTAGTGATCTTGGATGACTGGCAAGCGCCTGATCCTACAAGTGGTATCAGAGCAGGTAGTCGCGGGTTCGAGTCTCCCCAAGCGCATGGGTGCTCTGGTATTTGGGCGTCGTTTTGGGGGGGATTGTTGGGATTGGTGCGCATGGGGGCTCTGGTATTGGGCATCGCACCGGTGGCCCAAAGTCTCTGCCCAGATCCCGGCTCGAACCGCTGTCAAGCTGGCTGGACATTAAGGAAATAAAGTTGCACCTTCTCCACAAGTCCAGGCTTTTGGATGACTGGCAAGCGCTTGATCCTACACCTCCCTCCTTTATACACCCACCCATCACAGCATCCAACTTAACCCCCCAAACCTTTCTCTTGACCTGCCACCTTCCTCGCCCGATGGCCCTGCAATCTGATGTGTTGTCACTCTTACCCGACGACCCCTTGCCACCCTATTGGCCCTTTGCCTGTGATTCTTTCTTCTCACGCCTTGGAAGGCATCAGCTCCAACCCTCCACCTATCATCACAATCTGCCATGCAGCCTCCTCACCTGACCTCCCGCCTAGTCCTCCCATTGACAAAGCTGCCCCTCCTTCCTTCGAAGATGCCTACTACTCCTTAGATCTTACCCTACCTCTCCGTCAGAGTTTTTCGATGGCCTCCCGCTGGGCATGTAGCTCCCCTCCCCTTGGCCCTCTGCCAGGCCCTACCATTGCTCCACATATTGCCGACAATCCCTCCCCTAGCCTTCCGCCAAGGCCATTTACTGCCCATATCCTTGGCCGCCTGCCAAGGAACTCAGAAGCTTATCCCCCTGGGCCTACGACCGGCTCTACCGCTGGCCATCCTCCCCAGAGATCAGGTGTACCCAGGCTCCTCCTGAGCCCACTGCAGCTACTCCTCTCAGGTTCAAGGCAAGCCCCTCCTGCCCTTACTGCATCCTCCACTCACAAACCTGCAAAAAAAGGTGTTACTCATACCCGGCCTCCTCAAGCACTGCCAAAAGCTCCTTCGGCTCCACCCTGGTTACCATCATTGCTTTTGAAGCTACCATCCCCCCTAACGATCACCAAATCCATTAATCCTGGGCTCTCTCCATTGGAGCTGTGGCCCCGGTTGACCTTGGCCTCCCCCTTAAGGAGTACCACTGATGCATAAAACTCAATCTGTCCGGGACTCCCATCGTCCCCGCCAAGCATGCCTCCATCCGCTCCTCTCTCCATTCCTCTCATGGGTCCCTCTATCGCCTTTTGAAACCCATGTCCTTGAGTCTAATGCCCCTCGTATGGTGTCCTCCATTGCCCCCTCCTGGTCCTTCCTCTCTAACTATGTTGATTGCCCTAACGGGCAAATTTGGGTTCTCTGGAATCCCTTCTTCTCAACGTCTCTGTCATCTCCTCTTCGTAACCATCCATCTCTCCATTTCCTCCCCTTCTGGCCCCTCTCCTTCAGTATTTATCTATGCTCTCAACAGTGCGCGAGATAGGCTCTCCCTTTGGTCTGAACTTCGTTCCATTGCCCCCTCCCTTGGGGCCTGGCGGATGATTTTAATGTTGTTAGAGCAAGTCACGAGAAGGTTGGGGGAGTCCCCATTGATCTCCCTTCGGTTGAGTCCTTCAATGATTGTATCGATGATATAGCCATGAATGACTTAAGATGGTCTGGTGCCAAGTTCACTAGGAAAAACCAACGGAGTGGTTCGGCTAGAGTTTCCTGCACGGTTAACAAGGTTCTCGTCAAGCTTGGCTAGACTCTTTTTCCTCCTCCCACACCTGTTTTGACCTCCCTATTATCTCTGATCACTCCCCATCTCTCTTCTTGCCCACCCTCACACTTCTTTTGGTCCCAAACCCTTCAAATTCTTTGAAATGTGGGCCCTCCACAATGATTTCCTCTTTGTCGTCCAATAAGCATGGGCAATCCCTGTCCAAGCTTTCTCCACTCCTTTTGTTGCCTTTGCGAGGAAACTCAAGAATGTCAAATCTGCTCTCAAGATCTAGAACTCCAATTCCTTTGGAAATATCTCTTCCAGAGTCTCTTCTTGTAAAGACAAGCTTGATGCTATCCAATCTCGCCTTCAGCTGGATCTCCTCAATGTCCCCCCTGCAAAAGAGGAAAAAGTCATGCCCGTTGAGTTGTCCTCCCTCTTTGCCCATAAAGAAAGCTTCCTTAGGCCAAATCCCGTATTAAATAGCTAGAGCTTGGAGACTCCAACTCATCCACTTTCACCGGTCTCTCAAATCCAAGGCTACTGCAAATTCCATCATCAAACTCATTTTTAGAAATGGCTCCCCCCTTCTCCATCCTGAAGATATCAAAGATGAGGTTGCCTTATTCTTTTCCGGTCTTCTGCTCCATCAATCCTCCCCTCCCTCCAAGCCATTCCCTGGGCCGGACGGGTTCAACATGGGTTTCTTCTCCTCTTGCTAGCACATCATCCATGCTGACCTCATCCTTGCCATCAAAAGCTTCTTCCTTATCCCTTGCCATATCAAAAGGATCAATCATACCTTCCTCTGTCTTATCCCTAAGAAAGAGGGGGCTAATTCCCTTCCCGACGTTAGGCCCATCTCTCTTTGCAACCTCTTGTACAAATTCATTGCAAAAATCATGGCCGACAAAATTCAGAGGGTTATTAACTCCCTTGTCAACCCTAATCAATCGGCCTTCATTGCGGGCAGAAGCATCGCTGATAATATCATTCTTTGCCATGAGATTGTTAGAGGTTTTGACTGCAAATCCCACTCCCCGGCTGCCCTTCTCAAGATTGACATTTATAAAGCTTTCGACTCCATCCGCTAGAACTATATCTCCAGAGTCCTTATCCAAATGTCCTTCCTACCCACTTTTGTCCACTGCATCCTTTCTAACATCTCCTCCCCCTCCTCCTCCGTCATGATTAATGGTAGCCCACCGGTTATTTCCTCCTCAGTTGGTATCAGGCAAAGCTTCCCCCTCTCCCCTTTCCTTTTCTCTATTGGTCTTGCTTTCTCGCTCCATCCAATCCTCCATTAAATTCCACCTAATCTCACCCATTCCTAAATGCAAACCCCACCTCCTCACCCACCTGGCCTTTGTTGACCTCATGATCTTCTCTAAGGCGGACCCCTCATCTATCTCTTCCATCATGTCCTCACTCCATCCAATCCTCTATAGACCATTTAGAGAAAGGAACCTGAGGGTAGTGAGATAGGATTTCTTTCCAAGCCGACTTGGTTGAGAAAAAGCCATCAATCATCGGAGTCCAAACCAATCTATCGATTTTGTTTGATAAGATAATGCTGGAGTTGAGAATACCATCACGAATCTCTGGAAAATCAATAATATTTAGCACATCTTAGTCCCAAACACCATCACCATTAACAAATCTTTTACCCAAGTTTCAAGATTCAAATTTACGATTCCATCAACATAGTCAATTGGGGAGTCCATACCTAACCAGTTATGATGCAGTTGGGCGATGGGTTTAAAATATCTTTTGATTTGATTCCTTATTTGCTTTCCTTTTTAGAGTTAGTGGTAGTATTATTGTTTGAGTGAAATTTGTTTCCATTATAAATTAGATGCACTATTTGTTTCTGTTTCAATAGGAAAATAGGTTTATTTTCAGTCTTTAAATAGAGTTATTGAATCCAGCTGAAGATAGCATTGAATGAAATTGAAGAATTTTTGGGCTTGAACCATGGCTGCCGTGACTACTTGTGTAGCTCTCTCCCTCCCCTTCCTTTGTTTTATCTTCCCCTTCTGAAAGTCTATTTTTTCCTCATCTCTTGCTGCTCCTCCCACATCGATCAAGGTTTTCAGAAGCTCTTGTCCCTGTGAGAACTGAAACCAGTTTCAGGTATGAAATTTAAACCCTACCTCCAGACCCAGTTGCAGGCTTTGAATATATTCTGATTTGGGCTGTTGAGGCTTATTGAAGCTGGGTTTATAACCAGCCTGCCATTGTGATCCCATACCTGAACTTTGGCTCGAGTGCTGCCCTGGTGACTGAGATTCTAGTCGAAACATTTTTTGCTTCACCGCCTTTGTTCCTTGGCTGAAGGAAGAAGATAACCCTCCTTCACATTTCCTTTGCGATTTCTTATTTATTGGTTTAAATTGTTTAGTCCATTCCTCCCTTTACTGAAACTATGTTTTGTCTTTTTGTCTGTCTTCTTGTGTTAAAGTCTTTCTTTTTGTCTTCATTCTCATATCAATGCCCTTCTCTTCTCTTATTAATTATTTGTTGCCCTTATATTTCTTTCCCTTCCTAATTTATCCATGTTATATAAATTTAATTCCTGTTATGTCCTTCTCCTTTAGCTACCAAGTAATACCATAGAACTTGTGGTTATTTACAATTCTGCCGTTTAGTTAAAGCTTTACTTCAATATAAACCTACTATTGGTTATTGTCATTGTTTTATTGAGTGTCCAAGTGGGCCCTAATCAATCCGATTTCAGTCTTTGGAACCCAGATCCGCATCAACTGTGATCTGCTGCATTCACGGAACGAGTCCTATTGGGACACTTGTTGGAGTAGTGACCCTTCTTGCCATAACTATGGTATCTAAGGTTCTTCACCCCATCACTACCCTTGTTGAACTCTGACCTGTTTTCTTCAACTCTACGAGCTTCAGGCTTCTTTTCCTCCATACATGCTAGAGGTCTATAAACTGAAAGAGCCTTGAGCATACTCTTCCAATAAATGGACTTCTCTTCAGCTATCTTAGCATGAGTTGCTACCACATCAACGGACCTAAAATCAGTGTCAGCCAATTCGAGTTGGATCTCAATACTTAGCCCACTGATATATCGCATCACCCGTTGCAGATCTTTTTCCTGAAGTCGACACCTTGAAAATAATTTGTGGAATTCGATGGTGTAGGTATCCAGATCCTTGTTACCCTGTTGCAAGTTAAGCAATTTATAGAACATTACCTTCTCATAATTAAGAGGAACAAACTTTTCAGTCAGGATCTGCTTCATGACCTCCCAATTGGTAACAGGTCCAAATCTTCTGACAAACCTTGCATGCAGTACATCATCCCACTATGAACATGCATTCCCAATAAACTTGGTGAGGATGAATTCACACTTCTCGTTCGGAGAGATTTATATGCAAAAATTATCTCCACTTTGGTAAGTCAGTCAAAGAATTCTTCAGGTCCCTTTTCACTACTGAACTCTGGAACCTCAACTTTGATGCCATAATCCCTATCAGAAAATTACCGAGTAACATCTCGGGGTATAACAGGATCACGTTGCATTTGGTGAGGTGTATCTTCAATCCATAGGGCATTAAACTGAGGAGGTAGTGCAGATGGTCCTTCATCAACTCGCGTTTCAGACCTTTACACAGGCTAGAATCTTAGTGAGGGTACCTTGAGTCTCGTCCATGAACTTGTCATATTTTGCCTCATTCTTCTCAAACCTAACATTAGTTTTTTGTTGTTCTCAAGTACCTCACAATACAATTTGTGCAACGCAGCATCGGTGATGTGACATATCATGGTTAAATAAGTGCAAGAAATTTGCTCTGAAACCACTTAATGTGGATTCGGGTTCCAAAGCCTGAAATCGGATCGCTTAGGGTCCACTTGGACACTCAATAAAACAATGGCAATAACCAATAGTAGGTTTGTATTGAAGTAAAGCTTCAACTAAATGGTAGAATTGTAAATAACCACAAGTTCTATGGTATTACTTGGTAGCTAAAGGAGGACATAACAAAAATTAGATTTATTAAGCATGGATAAATTAGGAAGAGACAGAAATATAAGGGCAGCAAGTAAATGATAAGAGAAGAGAATGGCATTGATATGAGAATGAAGACAAAAAGAAAGACTCTAACACAACAAGACAGACAAAAAGAAAATATAATTTCAGCAAAGGGAGGAATAGACTAAACAATATAAACCAATAAATTAGAAATCACAAAGGAAACACGAAGAAGGGTTATCTTCTTCCTTCAGCCAAGGAACAGAGGCGGTGAAGCAGAAAATGTTTCGACCAGAAAATCTCAGTCACTAGGGCAGCACTTGAGCCGAAAGTTCAGGTATAGGATCGCAATAGCAGGCTGGTTATAAACCCAGCTTCAATAAGCCTCAACAGCCCAAATCAGAATAGATTCAAAACCTGCAACTGGGTTTGGCGGTAGAGTTTAAATTTCAGACCTGAAACTGGTTTCGGTTCTCATTGGAACAAGAGCTTCCGAAAACCTTGACCGATGAGCGAGGAGTAGCAAGAAATGAGGAAAAAATAGACTTTCAGAAGGAAAAAAATAGACTTTCAGAAAGGGAAGATAGAATAAGGAAGAGGAGGGAGAGAGCTACACAAATAGTCATGGCAGCCATGGTTCAAGCCCAAAAATTCTTTAATTTCATTCAATTCTATCTTCAGCTAGATACAATAACTCTATTTAAAAACTGAAAATAAACCTACTTTCCTATTTGAAACTAAAACAAATAGAGCATCTAATCTATAATGGAAATAAATCTTACTCAAATAATAATACTACCAAACTAAATTCTACCTTAAAAAGGAAAACAAAAAAGGAATCAAATCAAAAGATATTTTAAATCCATCACTCAACTGCATCAAGTTATCAAGCCAAAAATTCACCTCGCCATAATCAATTAGCCATTTAGATTTTGATCAAATAAACTCTTTGAGATCCAAAGCCCTCCGCCAATTTTTAGAACCCATTAGTTTACTTTCTGCTACAACTATATGGTTACTCTTTAAAAATTTAGCCTTGAAGAAGGCACTCGAAATAGAATTTTCAGAAATAATATGCCACACCTTTCAATCGCATAGATGTACTGATATCCTTTAATAAACGAATTCCCATCCCTCCTTCATCTAAAAGTCTACAACTCCTGTGCTAACCCACCCAATGATGGCACTTTCCAAATTCAGAAGAACCCCATAAAAAATCTGCACAAATACAGTAAAAGCTTTGCATAACCGATTTTGGGATGTCCAAGCCTGTAAGGATGTGACTTGGCATGGAGGAAAGCACATGCTTGAGAAGCACTAGTGATGAGCACATTTATGTGTGAAATCTAGGATAATAAAACATGCATTTTATATATTTAGAATGGAGCTACCTTGGTTTTTACTCTCTTTTTGCACGTTTTGTATTTTAAAGGCTTTAAGCATTATCGGGCGTCATATCTCTCCAACAACTACCTAGTGTAGTTGGTGAGCTATGATGTGCAAAATTCCCTTGCTCACCAAGAGGTCTCAAGTTCGAATCTCATGGTTGTCTTTTTTTGGAGAATTTTGTTGAAGATTTCCTACTTTTCACTCACTTAAAGCACTAAGGGCATGGAGGGGATTTTCACATCAAATTAGAAGCAAGGAAAATTATGGAAGGGGTTCCTGCGCAAGAAGAGAAAAAGAAAAGAAAAAAATGGAGAAATAAATCTTGTCCAAATCTTCTCTCCTCATCACCAAAAGATTGTCCAAATCACACAAAGCAAGAAGGAAAATCGTCCCTTGGAGGGAGAAAAAGAAGAAAAATAAATTAAAAAAAAAAAAAAAAAGGAAAAGAAAATAAGCAAAAAAAAATTATAGGAAATTTCTCTAAGTTTATTTCTCTCTTCTCTCTCCTCCACCTTAGAACTTTTGGTCTCAAAAGATCTCACTACCAATTGTGGGTTTCTCCCTTTTAGGAAAGAGAAATTTGTTACCCTACCTCCCCATTCCCTATAAATACAACTCATGTAAGAGGAGGGGAGACACTTCATTCTTCTTCTAGGTTTTTTTTTTTTTTTTAGTTGCTCTATCTCTTTCTCTAGCTCTAGTTCTAGGTTTATGTTTTAAAACTTTTGTAAGTTCTTTTTATTCAATTAATGCAAGCACTTTTGTTTTTTATTCAATTTTTTTTATTTTTATTGTTTAAGCAATTGAAGTTGTAATTTTCAAGTTCTAGTTCTAGGGTTAGTTCTAGGTGACAAGAACAAGCTATGAAGCATGTCTTTCAAGTTCCATTTTTTTTTTCTTTAGATTTGTTTTCTCTAGTACTAGAAATTTCAGATTTGGTTTATTCCAGATCTGGTTTTTAGTATTGGTAGTATCTCAAATCGATCAAGTTTTCAGTTCCAGGGTTGAAGTTCAAGTAAGTAGGCTCCCTCAATAGTCTTCTCTCCCCCTTCTCATTCCCTCTTTTGGCTGCCCATTTTCTTTCTTGATTTAGGATTTTAATTTCAGTCATTACATTATTGCTATCCCTTTCCCCAAAGGTTCATGGCTAGTGTATGTGTTGGCTTTACCCCTCCTAGCCATAGAACCATCAATTTTTTGTTTTTATTTTAATTTTCTCCCTTTCCCTAAAGCCAAGCAGAGTAACCCTTGTAAGAGTGACTCTTTGGTCATGTAGGGAAGCTCATATTATGATGCATCCCTCGGGCTAAGTAGAGAAACCTACTTGTGAGTCTCTCTCTAGCTTTCTCCCCTTTCTTTTACTTTATTTTTATTTCAGCATTTTTTTCCTTTATTTTTTTTAAATTACGTGGGTTGTTTATTTTCAGTTATTTATTTATTTAATTTTAATTGCATGGCTTGCGTCTTTAAATTCTTAGATGACGAATGGTTAGGATGTTATTTTAGATACATATGTTTAGGACGGTAATTATAATTAGGTCACAACCATTAATCAGTTCAGTTTCGCATTATTAAAAGAAGTAAAAAAATAAAGTGGCTGCTCTCCCTGTGTTCGACCCGTAGCTACATTGATCTGTACACTTGCGGTTACATTTAAAATCTCAAACAGTAAGATAGAGTGACTAATCTCCTTGTGATCGACCCGTTGGCTACAATAAACCATACATTTGCAGTAAAATATTTTTAAACTCAAACAAGTTTATAGCGCCATTGCCGGGGAGATATAGGCATTTTATTTTTCTTACTTTAGGTTAGTCGAAGTTCTTTTCCAAAATAAAAAATGAAAAAAAAAGAGAGAAAAGAGTGAAACCTTGGATCCCTGCTATAAACACTAACAAAAAAATAAAAAATAAAATCCATAAAATAATTTCTTTTCTTTTTCTTTCATTCTAATAATTCAAGCTCTTACCAAGAGTGGAAACATAAACATATAGTAATCCCCACTCTACTACAGAATCCCCAAGATTCGATTGTAGGTGGATCCGAAGACTATATGGATCCCTAGATGTCAACCGACGGTTAACCTTACAGCTTTGGACTGATTGTTTAAATTATTGAGGGGTCATATCAATTGACCAATTTTTTCACCCTCCATTTTGGTTGTAACTAATTAATTTTTCAGAGACCACAATTTTGCCTTAGGTGGTTAGTGCATGAGTGTGTGGACCCGTGATTCTACCAATCATTTAGTAAGAGTACCTATTTTAAGAATGGCAGAATAACCTAAGCCTACTTTAAAGGATAGATTCTACCCAACCAGGGCAGTCCAACCTTCATGCATTATATTACCAACGGCCACGGGAAACAACTATGAGCTTAAAACTCAATTCATCACTATGTTACCCCACTTCCATAGGCCATCCTTCGAGGATGCTTATTTGTTCCTAAAAGAATTTGGGGAGGTTTTTGTCCTCATTAAGATACAACAGCTCAGTGATGATGCTGTTAAACTTAGATGCATTACCTTTTTGCTCAAGAATGGAGCAAAAAGATGGCTATATGGGCTGCCAACTAATTCCATTACCACATGGAATCAGTTTACGGTAGCGTTCTTGAGAAAAAATTTTCCCTTGCATAAAACGAACAAACTTAAGAGCGAGATCATGCAGTTCCGAAAAAAACCTCAAAAGTCTTTTTTCAGACTCATGGAAAGGTTCCAAGACCTTCTCCAAGAGTGTCCCCATTATGGCATTGACAAATGGCATATTTACCAAATAGTTTATGAAGGAATAGACTACCATACCAAGTAGATGTTAGAGTCTATGTATCTTATAGGCTTCACAGCTTATGCGGATGAAAATGAAGCTTGGAAATTTTTGGTTCACCTAGCTGAAAAGACAAGAGAATAAGAGTCTACTCAGGAAAGTGAGAGAACTATAGGAGGTAAAGGGTACTATATCGATGGGATAGTAGTCAAGGAGGCCCATTTAGATAGCCTCATTAAGAAAATAGAAGCCCTTGTCCCTAAAGCACATGCCCTTGTCCACCAAGTCCAAAATCAGGTTTCTATGTGCAACTAGTGTCACTCCCCTGGACATGTAATGGAAGACTGCCCCAACAGTTCTAGGGGCAATGATACTGTTAATGCTCTTTACCCAAACAACCCTTTTAGCAACACTTATAATCCAGGGTGGAGAAATCACCCTAATTTTTCATAGAGCTAAGGGAATTAAGGAGGCCCATCCAACTTTCACAACCAAGGGCAGCCTAGTCCCCAGAGGCCTAATTTTGCACCACCACCTAATTCTTTCCCTTAGTATAATCTAGGCCCTTAGTCAAATTTTGCTTGGCCACCTCTCCAAGCACATTATCAACGACCCCGAGTTTTACATCCATTCGAGAGGTGGAAAGAATTAGCGAGCTAGAGAAAAGCATGGCCCTTCTCATGTAAGCCACAATAATGTGGAGTGGCAACTCACCCAACTTGTCACAATCATGTATGAGAAGGAGAAAGGAAAGTTACCTAGTCAGCCAGAGTCGAATTCTAGACATTAGGTGCTGACTCCACAAGGGCTACCTGCTCCTCAGCTCAATGTTGTATAGAATCAACAACACCAACTAGTGTAATGCAGTATATGCCCTACGGAGTGCCTGAGAGTATCTACAGAATGGTACCACTCCTTCACCATCTGACCTTTCTGTTGTCCCTCCGACTATCAAGGCTACTATTGTACCTCCCATTCTAGGTTCGCCAGATGAACCTGAAGAAATTAAGAATGATTTGGTGGAAGCCACCAAAAATTATTCTATTAATGAGAGAACTTTTGATAGTGTTAATGTTCCTCCTGTCCACTATCCTAACCGTTTAATGAAAAAGAAGAAGACAGCTTCAATGGAAAAAATTTTAGAAGTCTTCAAGAAGGTAGAGGTAAACATCCCTCTTATGGATGCCATAACACAAATCAATGCCTACGCCAAAGTCCTCAAAGACTTATGCATTCACAAGCACACCACAAAGGCATTCTTGGCAGCTAATGTCACACCCCACTTCCAGTTGACCCAACTTACCATTAGGAATAACGGCGGTGTGAGTAAGGCATGTACCTGTCTTACAAACCTACCAGGATCTCTAATAGCAGTACCTTAACATTTCACAATCTGACATCACAAACTGACCAAAAGTAGCAGAATCAGAGTATAGTAGTGGAATCATTAATTAAATAGAGAATTTATCTAATGATAAACATAATATCAATAACCGAGTTATTCTGTTAGAATCCTTCAAGACTTACATAACAAGTTTAAAACATAATATCCACAGACCTGTATCAACATAATCAAAAGTATGCCAAACACCTCACGGCGCCGCATATGCACAGAAGTCACAAGCACAGTCCTGGCTATGCTCGTTCGCATCCGGCATCCACCAGTCGCTCACTCCGTACTCGAGTCCAGAGGATAAAGCATCACTAGCCATGGGCACAACCGTACCTGCATCATCATCTAAAAAGTGTGTATATGTGGGGTGAGCTTTCCAACTCACTCAGTGTGGGGTGGGGTCAAGCACATCCAAGTAAACAATCGCAGTAATAATTTATGATGCATGATAACAGAAATTAAACACATAGTCCATGATGCTCGTGATGCAATTCATTTATTTTATTATCCATCTAACAATATAACTAAGCCTGATAAATGTTACTATAGCACATTAGGCTGTATCCCTCTTATTGGAACCGCCATCGACTACGCAGGGATATAAACCCTAGCCATGAATAAGAGCTTACCAATCCTCGTATGCATCCAACGGTCACCCAACAAACCCCTGATAACCCCCTCCTGGCTGTCATGGCACCAGTACCAATAATCGACCATACCTGACAAGTTCCCACCTCCAGTAACAATCACATCGTACTGCGGGTGTGGCATTCTAGAAAGGTACATCGAACATACCACAATGGGTTAACCAACACCTTTATCCCTGTTGGCAAGGGTTCGTACATAGGGAGTGATACGTAACCACATATATACTACATGCCTTCATAATGATATGGTTAGTATGAATTACACGATACCGGCAAGACCTCAGACGATACCGGCAAGACCTCAGCCATAAAGTGTAATCCATCTCCAAATATAGTCCTGAGTAGACGATACTTGTAACACGTCGGCCACAAAGTGTAATCCACAACTACAACTAACTCTAATGCACATAATCAATGCATGAATGCAACATATATACTGCAATCATAGCACCGGTACCACCTCAGCCACACCGAATCCCATCATACATATCCATAAAAATTCATATCATCATTGTAAAAATAAATGTAACATATGGTATGTCATCATCATCCTTGAACAATTAAAATAATTATGTATAATCTTACATATGTGAGCAGTTCTATAATAATAAAATAATCCAAAAATAAAGCAACCATCGCTTACCTTGTTGATCTCTGCTTGTGTTAGGGTTCAAATAAGGCCACCGATCAATCTACACAGTTTTGTTCTCGGGGCTCACGTGCATCATTGTTCTAGACACTAGGGTAATCGTACATCAGTACGTGTCAGAAAGATTGGGAGTGGCCCACTTAGGTCACCCCCAAAAGTTACAAACAAGGTTTCCCAGTGACAGTAATGTCACCGGAACCAAGGTATTTCCATCGAAAATATCAGGGTTGTTTCCTGTGGTGGTGACAAAGAGCTCACAAGCCTCTGTGGTTCACCGGAAATAACCCACCATAGGCAAGCCCAGTGGATCCGGTGGCTTGCTTCATGTGGTGGTACAGAAGTGTCCAGCCATTTTGGGGCTTTCCAGCTCGAGCATGATCATCGGGACTTGTTCCGTGGAGTTTGTAGGGAATGTTTCTAGAAAAATTCTAAGCCAATAAAATATTAATTCCACTGAGCCATTTGGGATATACATCGATCGAACGATCGAAACCCTAGTTGGTCCTTTGGCAACACTTGTTATTGCTTGGTTCGAGCTCGGCAACAACACCGGGAGGGTAAAATACACATTCCACGACCTCCACATGGTTTGTACACTAAGATTCCATCCAAACCTAGCTTAATCTAGGTTAAGATGAAGAAAGAGAGTTATATGGGAGGTTGTACTTACCTCCGGTAGCAATTCTGATAACTAGGCGGTAGGCGGCAGTCGGCACCAAAGTAAACCCTTTCCCCCTTCTTCTTCTTCCTCTTTTCTTCCTTCCTCTCCTCTCTTACATTTTGGGAAAAGAAGAAATGAGGAAATGAATTCCTAATTTCTAACTTATGAGTTAAAGTGAACCTTAGGTTCCGTTTGGTTGGACCCTATCCAGACCGATCGGGTTAATACAACTTTCAGAGCCCGAGAACCCAACTACTTAGGTCTGAGAAATGCTTATGACATGAGGAAAGTGTGAAAGATGATTTGAGATCATCCGAGACTGTCTACGATGCGAGTAGCAGACCCATAGGCATCGAAACCTTGACAGCAGCCTATTGGCTCACCGAAAACAGCCCACCAGAACCTTGATTGTTTGCAGTCCTACAGCTAGTCTTGCACAGGTGGTTTCCCACGGCCATGCTCGTGGTCTTTCTGTAACTTCGGTACGTGTCATATTTATGTGTGAGGAGTCGGGTCACTTACCGTCTAGGATCGGGAGGTACGAACCCCCTCCAGTTAGACTTGCACGCGATGCATGAACACTTGGGGTCATCTCTCCCCCTTCGAAAATGGACGGTTGAGAGACAAATCCCGATTATGCTTCTGATCTCTGGTTCGAGACCTGGCACAACAGTTCAAATTAGAACGAGTCAGGGCACGGGTGTAACATTCCCCCCACCTTACAAGAATTTCGTCCTCAAAATTGAACATAGCTGGGAAATTAAACAATCTAGGATACTGCTTCATCATCTCATCTTCCCACTCCCAAGATGCTTCCTACTAGGGGTGAATCATCCATTTCACCTTGACGAAGGAAACGGTGCGATTGCAGAGAACATGTTCTTTTCGATCAACAATCTTCTTTGGATACTCCATGTATACAAAATCCTTGTCTAACTCACGAAGTATGTAAGTCAAGATGTGAATGGGGTCAGGAATGTACTTCCTCAACATAGATACATGGAAGACGTCTTGTGTATCCTCCAACTCTAGTGGCAAAGCTATCCGGTAAGCTACCAGTCTGATCCTTTTCAGTACATCATATGGTTCGATAAACCTCGGACTAAGCTTTCCTTTCTTGCCAAACCGCATCACCCTTTTACTGGGGAGATCTGTAAGGACACCTGGTCTCCAACACCAAACTCTAGATGTTTCCTTCTGACATCTGCATAGCTTTTCTTCCTGGACTGAGCTACCTTGATCCTTTCTCTGATCACATTCACCTTCTCACTAGTAGTATGTATCAAGTCTGGACCCAAAATATGTCATTCACCAACCTCATCCCAATAGAGTGGAGTCTGGCACTTTCTGCATACTATACTTTGAATGGGGACATTCCGATGGTGGCCTAATAATTGTTGTTGTAGGAGAACTCAATAAGAAAAATGTGTTCATCCCAACTATAACTCATATCCAGGGCACATGCTCGGAGTAGGCCCTCTAATGTCTGGATAGTCCTTTCAGACTGACCATCGATTTGAGGGTGAAAGGTTGTGCTGAAATTCAACTGTGTACCTATAGCCTTCTACACACATGTCCAGAACTTGGAAATGAACCTGGGATCTCGATCAGAGGTGATACTAACTGGTACACCATGCAATCTAATGATGTTATCAACATACAACTTGGCTAATTTGTCCATAGAAAATGTGATCTTAATTGGGATAAAGTGAGCTACCTTGGTCAACCGGTCCACAACTACCCAAATGGCATCCATGCCCTTCTATGTGTGGAGTAGGCCCATAACAAAGCCATAGTAATATTCTCCCATTTCCACTCCAGAATAGCTAGGGACTATAATAACCCATGGGGCCTTTGTCTCTCAGCCTTGACTTGCTGGCATATGAGGCATCTAGACACATACATGGCCACATCATTCTTCATCCCTTTCCACCAATTGGAGCCTTTGAGTTCTTTGTACATTTTAGTGTTGTCGGGGTGAATAGAGTATGGAGAGCTATATGCCTCTCAAAAATGTGTCTCTCAATTCATCATCACTAGGCACACACAACCTCCCTTTGAACTTGAGAATAACGCTTTCAATTACAGAGAAATTTGGGTCCTTTGGGGCTCCTTCCTGGCACTCTGCTATCAGCTTCTACAACTCTACATCATTACATTGAGCTGCAATGATCCTATCCACTAGACTAGGTTGTACCACCAATGCCGATAGTGACAAGGTGACACCTTCTACTAATAGCTCCAAGTCTAGCTTCCTGGCCTCCTCTATGAGATGCTCATTGGTGGTCAGTGATGCAAGAGTCAATGATTGGGATTTTTGACTAAGTGCATCGGCTACCACATTGGCCTTTCCTGGGTGATAGTGGATAGTACAATCATAGTCCTTCATCAATTCCAACTGATGCCTTTGTCTCATGTTAAGCTACTTTTGGGTGAAGAAGTACTTAAGGCTCTTATAGTCATTGAAGATCTCACTTTTCTCACCATATAGGTAGAGTCTCCAAATTTTCAGAACAAAAATCACAGCTGCCAATTCCAAATCATTGGTGGGGTAGTTCTTCTCATAATCATTCAACTGAAGGGATGCATAAGCAATGACCTTCCCATGTTGCAACAATACATAACCCAATCCCAGCTTGGAGGCATCACTATACACAACCATACCACCTGTACTGGTCAGAATAGTTAGAATTGTAGCTGATACCAACCTTTGCCTTAGTTCCTTGAAGCTCTTTTCATAAGCATCAGACCACTCAAATTTCACACCCTTCCATGTGAGTCGGGTTATCGGGGTAGCAATGCAGGAGAAGTTCTCAATAAACCTCCTATAGTATCCGGCCAATCCCATAAAACTATGTATGTCTGCTACACTCTTGGGAGTCTCCCACTCTAGAACTGCCTTCACCTTGCCTAGGTCAACCTCTATACCCTTGTCTAAAAGAATGTAGCCTAGGAATGCCACATGTGACAACCAAAACTCACACTTGCTAAATTTGGCATAGAGTTGCTTCTCTCTCAGGCGTTGTAGTACTAATCTTAGATGAATAGCATGTTCCTCTACACTTTTGGAGTATACCAAGATGTCATCAATGAACACAATTATAAATTTATCCAAGACATCTTGGAATACCTGGTTCATCAAATCTATAAATGCGGCCGGTGCATTGGTCAACCCAAATGACATCACCAAGAACTCATAATGTCCATACCTTGATCTGAAGGCTATCTTACTGACATCACTATCCTTAATCCTGAGTTGGTGGTAGGCCAATCTAAGGTTGATCTTGGAGAATACCTTGGCACCCTGCAACTGATCAAATAGATCATCTATCCATGGCAAAGGATATCGGTTCTTGATGGTTAGCTTATTAAGCTCCCGGTAATCAATGCACAATCTCATACTTTCATCTTTCTTCTTTCTTCTTGACAAACAATATTAGTGCTCACCATGGAGACACACTAGGTCTAATGAATCCCTCCTTCAGAAGGTCTTGAAGTTGCATATGTAATTTCTTCAACTCTATGGGGGCCATACGGTAAGGGGCCTTTGACACTGGTGCTGAGCCGGGGAGTAGGTCTATAGCAAACTCTGTTTCTCCGTCCAGGGGTAAAATTGTCAAGTCATCCAAAAATACATCAGGAAATTCCCTTACTATATCTAGCTCAGCCAATGGCCTAATCTCTATCTCAGTATCCATCACAGATGCTAAGTAGCCTTGACATCCCTTATCCAGTAGTTTCTTCATCTGGAGTGCAGATATAATAACCTCCTTGGGTTTCTTGGCCTTATCCCCTTGGAACACAAACTCATCATCATCATGAGGCCTAAAAATGATAGTCTTCTCTGCACATAGCACATTGGCTTTGTATGCGGACAACCAGTCCATTCTTAAAATCACACTAAAGTCGGTTATATCCAACTCGATCAAGTGAGCATTCAACTCATGTCCACCTATAGTCACTAGACAAGGCTCATACACATAGTTCAGACCTACTACACTTCCTGTAGGGGTGCTCATAGCCAAACATTGAGTCAGTCCCTTGGGTGGAATTCTCATTTTCTTCGTAAATGCCGGTGACACAAGCGAATACGAGGCTCCGGAGTCAAATAACATATGTGCAAGCAATAATAATATCAATAATGTACCTGTCACTACACTGGGTACAGCCTCAGCATCTTCTACGGTCATAGCAAACACTTTGCCCTCTGGTCTCTAGCCCTATGGGGGTTATGTTGGTCTAGGGGCCGCATATGTCTCCTAGGGCCTAAATGGCATAGTGTATGGTGCATCACCTAGCCTCCAGTGGGACAATGTCCTTGCTATATGGCTTGGCTAATCACAATGAAAGCACCTCGAGCTCTATCCCGTAGACTGATATACAACACTAGATTGGGAGGACTGGGAAGTCTGGCTAGCTTCAGGCTACCTGAATTGCACTAGATTTGGGTTGATATAAGGCACTCGAAAGGGTTTGCTACCTCCCCTAGAATCAAAAAATCCCATTGGCCTCTTTCCCATTCCTTGCTGAGCCGTGAAATTATCTCTATGTCAATCTTCAATAGACTTGGCCACTTGGACCACCTCGGCATAAGTCTATAGTTTCAACCCAACTATGGTTGATCCAATACCTGGCCTCAACCCTTTCTCAAAATTTTTGGCCTTAGCCCTATCCCCTTGGAGATTCTCAAGAGCAAAGTGAAATAGCTCGAAGCATTGCTAGTATTCCAACATAGACTGGGAACCTTATACCAACTGAGAGAACTCACTCTCTCTCCTATCCCGAAAGCTTTTCGGGAAGTAGTTCTCAAAAAATGCTCCCTTAAAGTCTTCCCAAGTAGGGTTTGGGTAATTAGCCCTCAGAATAGGCTCAATGGCACCCCACCAATCATCCGCTTCATTCTGTAACTGATAGCCTGCACATAAAATTTTTTACTCATCAGTGCAGCCCATCAGTCTAAATACCTTCTCCTTTCTACCAATTCATCTTGATGAATACAATGGATCTTGACCCACCTTTGAGAAGCATGGGGGCCTAAGCTGTTAAATTTCTCCATCATCTTTGTCAAGTCTGTCCAGCCCTTTACATGAGCCTGGGCTTGATCCAGCATTGGGTCTTGCACATGCTTATACACATTTTGATGCCCTTGCCCATGCACTTGTGCCCTACCTGATGTTTGAAGGGTAGCTGATCTACCGAGAATTGGAACAAGTGCTGATGGAGTAGGAGGTGCGGGCGGTGCATTACGGTCTTCCATTGTCGCTTGGATTCTATTATCGATCTCGACCATAAACTGGTTTTGCCTTTCCTCAACTCCCCGTATCATGTTATATAATGGAGGCCACATCATGTGCAGTAAGTACCGACAGAGCTGGGGGTGTATTGTAGGGTCTACCCTGATTCTGTGTAGGGGAAACGGGAGGTGACGGGTGTGACTGGGATCGGGACCGAGTGTTCTGGCGTGACATAACTCCTGTGGAAGAATCTGATTAGTTCACATACATATCCAAGGTTGCATGTAATTGGAACACATGCATACATAGTGGGTAGTATACAATAGGAAAAATTAAGGTTAGGGCATGCATAAGTGGGGTCCACACACATTAGGATTTGATCGCACACATATCCCGAGGAAGCACATAATCAAGGAAACAAATAATAATAAGATTTGGAAAATAAAAAAATATTTAATTTCCAAAATAGTCCACTGTAAATAGGGGTGTTTTTCATCAAAAATATGGTTTGGTTCACCGGAAATATCTGTGTTATTGCTGGTGACCAAAACAAAAAGCAATCTAGGTCCTTTTCTCTCACCGAAAACAGACACCGGAAGCAGGTCCAGTGTTTTCAGTGGGTTGTTTCCGATGGACCTAAAATGGCTATAAAGAGGCTCGGGTTTGAGTCTTAGGTCAAAAAACCCTATTCTAACTCATGGAGAAGGAGAGAAAATGGCCAAGAAGGGTTTTCCAACTCATTCCACACCTTTTCCTTACAATTTCACGATCGATCGGTGCTGCCTATGCACCAAAGGTATGTTTCTCCTCTCTTTGACCTAGTTATGAGATTTCTTCTCTGGGAGCATTACTTTCAGCCATTGAACTAGGTTCTCACTCTTAAATCCTTAGGAATCATCTTGCAATAATGTATGGATGTCATGTATGTACCCGCCATGTCATTGAACAAAAAGAGTAAGCCGCTGCCGCTCAGTTCAACCCAATCCTATTCCGCTCTATGGCTGAGCAAAATCGTTGGGAACTCTTCGAGTGCCATAATGTGGACCCAGGAATTTATGTGAGGACAAGAGACTTCCGTGTATTCCATCTCTGTCAACGCTTTGAGGCAGTCGTGTGGTATTACATCTTGAAACCCAACAAGTACTACTACCCTACACTAGTTAGGTTATTCTACTCTAACCTGCAATGCGTGAACCGAGGTACCAAAGAGATGCGAATCACCTCCTACATAAAGGGGTTTGAGATCTCCTTCGACATGAGGCAGTTGGCCAACATTCTAATAGTCAACAATGCTGGTGACCTGGTGTATTGCCAACCTCGGACTCCAACTGATGACTTCCAGAGTCCTGACACCTTTCAGGAGATAAACGACACGTTAACCAAGGAGGCTACAGGATGGAATCCCTCTGTCAACTATTTTGCTACTCCAAAAGTTGTTTGTCGTACAGTTTAGCTAAACGTTCTCCCCACCTGTGGACACTATGATGAGGTATCCACATTGCATGCCTATGTGACTTACTACGTGTACATGGGGGCACAGATACGTCTTCCTTACCTCCTGATGTGAACCATGGTAATTTAGTTTAAGGGGCAGGATCGTCAAGTCGGGAACTTATGCTATGGGAGTATACTGATAGACATCTTCCATCGCTTTGGGGTGGATTTGGTGGGAAAGGCATACTTAGGTGATGAGGTCACAGATTTCAACTAAGACTCTCTGAGGAAGATGACCCTAAACATGAGGGAGGTGACATTTCATCTAGAGGTGGGTGAGCAACCTATGGAGGTAGAGGGTGGCGGTGCCAGTGATGTTGGTGGCGATGCCGATGATGTTAGTGGAGGCATCAGCTAAGGTGCCGGTGGTATTAGGAGAGGAGCTGCTTTGGTTTGAGGTGTTCCACCACCTGACCCCCAGGCTATGGATTCTATGGATGCTTCTACATCTCGGGGCACTAGGGGTGTGAGGCCTTATGGTCTCAATGATGTTATGGCCCGTCTGGACACCACCACATCACTAATGAGAAGCATAGATGGCTGCCTCGAGAGCATAGACAGAAGCTATTGTCTTATAGACAATAGAGTGGCCTCCCTAGAGGCATAGATGCAGGCGATGGTCTTCCATCTTGGTATTCCGATGCCTCCTCCAGGAATGCATAGTCCGAACTAGGCTCAAGGCCAAGGACAGAACCACCAGCAGCAGTAAGAGTAGTGGCATGTTTGCCACTATAGTTTTTTAGGATTTCCCTTCTAAGTTTCATTTGAGCTTGATGTTTTAGGCTTTAGTTGAACTTTCATTTCATGTCATTTGCTTCATTTGTTTAAATTCCTAGACTTAGGCTAGTTAGGATTTCCTACTTTCAACGATTTATTTTCTTATGAAAAGTGTAAGTTGTGTATTCAAGTTCTTGATTATAATGAAACAGCTTTAACACCTATGCTTGTCTCCTAATTGTGCAATTCTATTATTGTTGTCTTAAAATTTTTATTTATATCCTAATTTCCCCAAATCGTGGTTTGCTCGAGATCGTGAGTTAAAGCAGAGCTTCATGCTCTGATACCATAGCTATCACAACCCACTTCCAGTAGACCCAACTTACCATTAGGAATATCGGTGGTGTGAGTAAGACACATACCTGTCTTATAAATCTACTAGGATCTCTGATAGCAGTACCTTAACATTTCACAATCTCACATCACAAACCGACCGAATGTAACGGAATCAGAGTATAGTAGCGGAATCATCAATAAAATGGAAAATTTATCTAATAATAAACATAATATCAATAACCGAGCTATTCTATTACAATCCTTCAAGACTTACATATATCAAGTTTAAAACATAACATCCACAGACCTGTATCAACATAATCAAAAGTATGCCGAACACCTCACCGTGCCGCGTATGAACAGAAGTCACAAGCACAGTCCAAACTATGCTCCTCCACGTCCGGCATCCACCAGTCGCTCACTCCATACTTGAGTCCAGAGGATAGAGAATCACTAGCCGTGGGCACAATCATACCTGCATCATCATCTAAAAAGTGTGTATATGTGGGGTGAGCTTTCCAACTCGCTCAGTGAGGGGTGGGGTCAAGCACATCTAAGTAAAAAATTACAGTAATAATTTATAGTGCATGATAACAGAAATTAAACACATAGTCCATAATCCTTATGATGCAATTCATTTATTTTATTATCCACCTAACAATACAACTAAGTCTGGTAAATGCTACTACGGCACATTAGGCTGTATCCTTCATCTCGAAACCGCCATCGACTATGCAGGGATACAAACCCTAGCCATAAATAGAATCCTGCCGGTCCCTGTATGCATCCATAGGCCACCCAACAAACCCTTGATAACCCCCTCCTGGCTACCATGGCACCGGTACCAATTATCGGCCAAGCCTGACAAGTTCCTACCTCCGGCAATAATCACATCGTACCGCGGGTGTGGCATTACGGAAAGGCACATCACACATACTACATTGGGTTATCCAACACCTTTACCCTTGTTGGTAAGGGTTCATAGCATAAGGAGTGATATCTAACCATATAAATGCCACATGCCTTCATAATGATATAGTTAGTATGAATTACATGATACCGGCAAGACCTTAGCCATAAAGTGTAATCCATCTCCAAATACAGTCCCGGGTACATGATACCGGTAACACTTCGGCCACAAAGTAAAACCTGAGACCGTTTACCTAATCTAGCATGCATATCATAGTTGAGTATGGACTATGCAACACCGGTACCAATCGTCGGCCATGAAGTGTATCCATTTCCAAATGTAGACCCGAAGCACACTATACCGGTAACACGTCGGCCACAAAGTGTAATCTATGACTACAACTAAATCTAATGCATATAATCAATGCATGAATGCAACATACATATGGTAATCATGGCACCGATACAACCTCGGCCACATCGGATTCCGTCTCATCCCGTCATACATATCCATAACAATTCATATCATCATTGTATACATAAATGTAACATATGGCATGTCATCTTCATTCTTGAACAATTAAAATAATCATGTACGATCTTACACATGTGAGCAGTTCTATGATAATAAAACAATCCAAAAATAAAGCAACCATCCCTCACCTTGTTGATTTCTGCTTGTGTTAGGGTTCAAATAAGGCCATCGATCAATCCACTCAGTTTTAGTCTCGAGGCTTGTGCATGCCACTATCCTAGACACAAGGGCAAGCGTACATCAATATGTGTCAGAAAGATCAGGAGAGGCCCACTTAGGTCAACCCCAAAAGGTACAGACAAGGTTTCCCAGTGATAGTAATGTCACCGGAAACACCACCAGAAATAAGGTATTTCCACCAAAAATATAAGGGTTATTTCTGGTGGTGGTGATAGAGAGCTCACAAGCCTCTGTGGTTCACCAAAAGTAACCCCAAAGCAAGCTCAATGGATCCAGTGGCTTGCTTCTGATGGTGGTATAGAAGTGTCCAGCCATTTTGGGGCTTTCTGGCTCGGGCCCGATCGTTGGGACTTATTCCATGGAGTTTGTAGGGAATGCTCCTAGCATCATTCTAAGCCAATAAAATCTCGATTGCACTGAGCCGTCTGGGAGATACATCGATCGAATGATCAAAATCCTAGTTGGTCCTTTGGCAATACTTGTTGTCGGAGCTCACCGGGCTTGGTTCGAGCTCGATAACAACACCGGGAGGGTAGAATACATATTCCACGACCTCCACATGGTTTGTACACTAAGATTCCATCCAAACCTAGCTTAATCTAGGTTAAAATGAAGAGAGAGAGTTGTATGGGAGGTTATACTTACCTCTGACAGTGATTTCGACAACTAGGCAGCAGCCGGCACCAAGGTAAACCCTTTCCCCCTTCTTCTTCTTCTTCTTCTTCTTCTTCTTCTTCTTCTTCCTATTTTCTTCCTTCCACTCCTCTCTTACGTTTGGTCAAAGAAGAAATGAGGAAATGAATTCCTCATTTCTAACTTATGAGTTAAAGTGGACCTTAGGGTCCATTTGGTTGGACCCTATCCGGACCGATTAGATTAATACAGCTTTCGGAGCCCAAGAACTTGACTACTTAGGTCCATAAAATGCTCATGACACGAGGAAATTGTGAAGGATGATTTGAGATCATCCGAGACTGTCCACGATGCAAGTAGCAGGACCCATGGGCATCGGAACCTTAACAACAGCCTGTTGGCTCACCAAAAATAGCCCACCGGATTCAAATACGGTGGATCCAGTTGCTTATTCTGGTGGTCAAGACAGCAAGACTACTTGCTATCCTATAGCTAGTCTTGCATAGGTGGTTGCCCTCAGTCATGCTCGTGGTCTTTTGTCAACTTCAGTACTTGTCAGGATTTATGTGTGAGGAGTTGGGTCACTTACCATCTGGGATCAAGAGGTACAAACCCCCCCTCTAGTTAGATTGGCACGTGATGCACGAACACTTGGGGTCATCTATCCCCTTGGGCAATGGGTGGCTGAGAGCCAAAACCCAACCGTGCTTCTGATCTTCGATCTGAGACCTGACACAATAGTTCAAATTAGACCGAGTCAGGGCACATGTGTAACAGCTAATAGCAGTTCAATGATCACACAATCTATAGCAGTCAAGTATAAGGATCCCGGGTGTCCCACCATTGCTTGTGTCATTGACAACACTCGTATTGATCATACCCTACTTGACCTTGGTGCAAGTTTGAACCTTCTACCTTATCATGTTTGTCAGCAACTTGGTTTAGAAGATTTGAAAGCCACAGGAACCACTTTGCAGTTGGCCGACCGCTCTGTCAAGATTCTGAAAGGGATGGTCGAAGATGTCCTACTTAAGGTAGGAGAATTTATTTTTCCAGTTGATTTTATTATTTTTGACACCAAATCCTTCACCACTAGGGATAAGATCCCTATCATTCTTGGAAGACCATTCCTGGCTACCAGCAATGCATTAATCAATTGCTAGAATGGTCTACTAAGGATATCTTTTGGAAACCACACTATGGAGTTCAACATGTATAGGTTGGGCAAGCAACCCACAATTGATGAAGAGGTCAATATGCTTAAGGATTTTTCTAATGATATTGTTAAAACTTTTGACATTGACTTTGATTCAGAATTCCAAGAGTGTATGGTAGAATTAGAGGATGATACTGAAAATTTCTTCTCCGAGGTTTGGAGCCTTCATACATCCATAGAGCCTATTGGTCCTCTATCAAATTCTCTTCCTAAACCCTCAATTGTTGAGCCCCCTAAGCTTGATTTGAAAGAGTTGCCCTCTAACGTAAGGTATGCCTTCTTAGGAGAAGATCAAACTCTACCAGTTACTATCGCCTAAGATTTAACTTCAAGTCAAGAGAAAGGGTTGATCAAAGTTTTAAAAGAAAACAAGGAAGCCTTAGGTTGGACCATGGCAGACATTAAAGGAATTAGCCCCTTAATCATTCAACATCACATTCACCTCATGGAGGATTCAAAACCTTCTAGAGAACCACAAATAAGGGCTAATCCTGTGATGCAACAAGCTATCAAGAAAGAGATCCTAAAGTGCTTGGATTACGGTATCATGGTATCATCTACCTTATTTCTGATAGCGAGTGGGTAAGTCCAGTGCACGTGGTGCCAAAGAAGTCAGGGGTCACAGTAGTCTAAAATGCTAAAGATGAGTTGATCCCTACCCGTGTTCAGACAGGATGGCGTGTGTGCATTGACTACAGGAAGTTAAATGTGACAACTTGGAAAGACCACTTCGCTTTGCCTTTTACTGATCAAATGTTAGAGCGGTTAGCCGAATGAGTATTATTGTTTCCTTCATGGTTATTCTGGCTATAACCAGATTCCCATTGCCTTAGATGACTAACATAAGACCACCTTCACATGAACCGATGGAACCTTTGCTTATCGGCATATGCCTTTTGGGCTTTGTAATGCCCCTGCTACGTTTCAAAGATGCATGATGAGCATTTTCTCTGATATGGTGGAGAACTTTTTGGAAGTGTTTATGGATGATTTTTCTATTCATGGCTCCTCATTTTCTAATTGTTTGTATCATCTTTCTCTAGTACTCAAACGATGCAAAGCAACTAATTTAGTCCTCAATTGGGAGAAATACCATTTCATGGTTACACAGGGCATAGTGTTGGGTCATATCATTTCCAAAGAAGGCATCAAGGTTGATAGAGCTAAGGTGGACTTAATTTCCAATTTACCTCCTCCCAAGTCAGTCAAGGACGTTTGTTCCTTCTTGGGTTATGCAGGGTTCTATCATCAGTTCATCAAGAACTTCAGTAACATAGCTAGACCTCTCACCAATCTTTTGGCTAAAGAGTAACCCTTTGAATTTTCTAGTGAATGACTCGTGTGCTTTGAGAAATTAAAGAAGGTGTTGACTACAACCCCCATTATTCAAGCTCCCTTATGAACTGAACCCTTTGAATTAATGTGTGATGTATTTGATTTTACTATAGGGGCAGTCTTAGGGTAGAAATTTGATAAGCTTCCTCGTGTTATCTATTATACCAGTAGAACTCTCAATAATGCACAGTTGAACTACACCACAACTGAAAAAGAATTTTTAGCTGTTGTATTTGCATTAGAAAAGTTTCATGCATATCTAATAGATTCTCATGTTATTATTTACGCTAACCATGCAGCTATCAAGTACCTTGTTTAGAAAAAGGATGCCAAAGCTCATCTCATTAGATGAGTTTTCCTTTTGTTGGAATTTGACCTAAAAATTAGGGATAAGAAAGGTAGCAAAAATTTGGTGGCAGACCATTTGTCCCGATTACCAAATTCTTTGACAGTGAATTCTCCAATTAACAAGCATTTCCTAAATGAGCAACTCTTTACAGCATCTAGTGAACCTTGGTTTGCATATATTATAAATTTTTTAGTTACAAACAAGTCTTCGGATCATTGTTCTTCCCAAGAGAAGTACCATTTTCACTCACAGGTTAAGTATTTCTTTTGGGATAATCCTTACCTTTTTAAGTCATGCCTTAACCAAATTATCTGGAGATGTATCCCTAATCATGAGCACCATTTTATTCTTTCCTTTTGCCATGATTAGGCTTATGGCAGCCATTTTGGGCCTACTAAGACTGCAGCCAAGGTATTGCAATGTGAATTTTATTGGCCCACTCTCTTCAAGGATGCCTTTGCTTATTGTAAGGCTTGTCCTTCTTGTCAGTGTTTAGGAAAAATCAGTAGAAGGAACATGATGCCTCTCAACCCAATCCTCGTGGTTGAGGTTTTTAATGTTTGGAGAATAAATTTTATGGGTCCCTTCCCTAAGTCATGTAGATATGGATATATTTTTTTGGTTGTGGACTATATGTCCAAATGGATTGAGGCTTGTGCTTGTAAGACCAATTACCACAAGGTGGTCATTCAAATCTTAAGGGAAAACATTTTTTTCGATTTGGTACCCCTAGAGCTATCATTAGTGATGGAGGCAAGCACTTTTGTAATAAACCTTTTGAGGCCATGGTGAAGAAGTATGGGATTACCCACAAGTTGACTACCCCATACCACCCCCAAACGAGTGGGCAGGTAGAAGTGTCTAATAGACAAATCAAGTAGATTCTAGAGAAGACAATTAACCCAAATCAAAAGGATTGGTCTAACAGTCTGTTGGATGCTTTGTGGGCATATAGGACTGCTTACAAGACTAAACTTGGCTAATCCCATACCGTTTGGTATACGGGAAAGCCTACCACCTTCCTGTTGAGTTAGAACATCATACCTTTTGGGTGATTAAGAAATTCAATTTTGATTTGTCTACCGCAGGAGCTCATAGAGGTCTCCAACTATCTGAGTTTGAGAAATTACGAAATGATGCCTATGATAGTGCAAAACTTTCCAAGAAAAATACTAAAGCTTTTCATGATAGACACCTTGTTAGGAAATCTTTTATGCGTAGTTATAAAGTTTTGTTGTACAATTCTAGATTGCATATTTTTTCAGGAAAACTTCGTTCTCGGTGGGAATGTCCTTACCTTATGCAAACTGTATTCCCCCTTGGTGCCATAGATGTCATGAATCCATCCACCCGGGAAATTTTTAAAGTCAATGGGCACTATCTGAAGCCATTCCTTGAGCTACCTTCAATGCATGATGCTGAGGTCATGATTCTCCATGAGCCTCTTTATGATGATATTTGATCCCATTTGGTAATTTCCTCTCCTTTGTCCTTCTTGTTCTTTTGTCTTACACTTATTTCTTTTTCTGTATTGAGAACATTGTACAATTTAAGTAAGTGGTAGAGTTTGACCGTTTAGAACTTGAGGTTACATTTTAGAGTTTTCCTGTGCTTTATACACTCCTTACAAAAAAAGAAAATTGAGATCTATGACCCATCTTGGTACTATAACCCCTATTGAGAGGATGATAATCAATATATGTCTTCAAGTGGGACCTCCCTTAAATGATTTAGAGATATATGTCTTGAAGTGGGACCTTCCTTAAATGATTTAGAGATACTTGTCTCAAGCTGTAAGACCATTTTTTAGTTGGTGTCTTTGTTCTTAGGTTGGGAGTTGATACTATATTCTTGGCATGGTATAAAAATATATGATATGGATATGCAAAGAAAGTGAAAATTGGTAAAAAAAAAAAAAATGTAAGTATAGAATTTCAGAAGTTAGACAGAACATTGTGCCTCATGAAGCGGGGTTTTTTTTATCTAACCTCTTAGGAAGGAACACTTCCAAAAAGAACTTAGCATCACTGTCTTTGTTGGCATATGCATAAAGCGAAGCTACTTATTAACTTGGGTTTCTGGTGTTTGTTCCACCATGTTATCCAGGCCAATTGTAGTGGAGTAGAATAAGTTCTCTACTAAAGAACGAAAAAAAATTCTCAAAAAAAAAAAAAAAAAAAAGAGAGAAAAGATACCATTATGCATTGTTGTTTATGATTGGTCAACGCTCCAAAACCTTAGTTCATGGTCCTTACCTTACAATGTGGTTTACCTTAGGATAGGTCGTGCTTTAGAAGATATGAGGGTTGTCACTATTTGAGATGTGTGTCTGTTCCTAAATCTAGATGGAGTATTAAAGTTCAAGTCTAGGGGTTCCTCGGTTGATGTACTCTAATTGAAAGAGGGTATGTGTTTTGTAGTTATTGGAAGCTTTAAATTGTAATTTTTTTAGTTAATTTAAATTTTGGGTGTATATTCACTGCAAACACCCATGAGACACAACTCGTCTACTAGGGTAACTTAGGGGTTTAAAGGCTTATTGCACGTGCTAAACGCAACTGTGATTCCTACGAAAGTGAATTAAGTTTTTTTTTTTCATTTCTTTATTTTATTTGTTTTGCTCAAGAACGAGAAAAAGTTAAGTAGGGGGGAATTTGATGAGCACAATAATGTGTAAAATCTTAAAGATATAAATGTACATTTTGCCCCACTTTGGATAGTACTACTTCTGTTTTTTTTTTTTTTTCACAGTTTTCAAGTCTACAAGAGAAAGTGTTTAAAGTGAACTAAGAACCGGTCCAAACTTGAACTAACTTATCTAAAGGAACCCACTCAGTGGTACCACATCCTCTCTCCTACAAAATCCTAAAAATCATTCTCTCCTTGCCACCTCACAAGATCTTGAAGATGTTATGTAGAGATTCATTTCTGATTTAGTAAAGATTGCAAGATATTGGTTAATATTGTAGGAAATGAATAAAATCTATTAATTTTTGAAACAGTTTCTCTTTCCTCACACAATATCTCAAAGAATGAGGATTTTTACTAAGATTGAATTTTATTTTATTTTATTTTTTTTCTTAAAGAAGACTTATAGAAGGAATGAGGCAAGACCAAAACCCTATAAAAGCCCATTCCCCCCTCGTAGGAGGATTATTCCCCTTAGTTTGTTTTCTAGTTTATTTATTTATTTATTTATTTATTTATTTATTTATTTATTTATTTTGCCTAGTTTATGCTTAGTTCTCTTCTCTCTCTCTCTTTATGTTTCTTTAAGCTTTTATTCAAGTGATTAATGATAATGCAATTCAGTTTTTAATTGTTAGTTTGTTTAATTACTAGTTTACTTTGTTAATTTAGTTCATAGTTTAGTTAATTTAATTAGTGCAATCCATAGTTTTAGCTTTCAAACTTTCTAGTTATAAGAAAGAATTGGTTCAAGTGACAAGAATTAAGAGTTTTCAAGTTCAAGAGAATAAGTTTTTCATCAATAATTTTGTTCCAATACCATCACTCCAAATCAATCAAGTTTCAATTCAGCTTACACATAATCAAGGTGTGACAAAGTTTATTAGTAGAATTAAGATTTTTATTTAAATACAAGTAGTGGAAGATTTTTATGCTTTTCTTTTTCTTTTTTTTTTCCTTTTCTTTGTGTTCTTATTTACATATGTGCTATAATTGTAGGTGATGCCTACAATAGTGCCTCTCTCAAAAATTCGGCCGATGTATTGAGAATTTTTCTTTACTTACTTGCTTTCTATTTCAGTTCTTCATTTGTTAGTTTAGCTTTATTATTTGCAGATTTTTTTTTTTCGTTGTTATTTTTCAGCATTTATTTTTTTTTTCTAATTAAAGTAATCCGACGTTAGAAAGATATAGTGACTAATCTCCTTGTGATCGACCTAATGGCTACAATATACCTTCCGCTTTTGATAACATATTTTTAAACTCAAACACCAATCAAGGTCACAGTACGGTGTGAGCCGTAATACGATATGGGACGGTAGTGTTAAATTTCATTGATCATGATTTATGATATCTATTATTGTTTGATTGACTTGTTAGATTTTCCTTTATTTTCATAATATTGACATTTCATCCAAAAAGAATACTTTATTCTTTTTGTTTTCAAACTTGTGTAAATTATGATTTCCGTCATTTGCTAAGCTTACCCTTTACAATATTTCAGACGATGGGATTGATATCCGTAGAGAGGGAGATGAAGATCCTATTGCATATCTATGGTTTAACAAGGAAGAGTGTGGCTTTGACTTGAGTGGAAGCTATTTATAGTTTCTTGATGATCTTATTTTTCTTTAAAGTCTTTTGTAAGACTTATGGACCTTTAATGTCATGTCTTTTTAAACCTTCCTATGGGAGAAGTGTCTTTTATTTTGTTGTTTAATATTTAAGACTTCCATTGCACATTTCTATGAATTAATGCATCTTTTTATCTATTTTATTTACTTATTCTCATGGTTTGTGAAAATCTATAAGGGTTCATCCCTAAAATGAAATCGATCTTGGACCGCCAACGACCAAGCTCCTAAGCCGGATATGAGGTTGTTACAGAAATCCCATCAGCCCTGACCTTAGCATATTACCAATGGTTGCTACTACATCTCACAGAAGCTATTCCGAATCATACGCAATATAGGAGTAAAACTTTTTACTTAACCTTAAGACCATGGGGGGCTCTATGGCCTTATATCCTTTAAATTGAAAATAAAAATGTATTTACGAAGGGGAAAGAAAGTGTAATTGAAATAGGAAAGAAAGAAATGGGAAACTAAGGGTCTAAGTTTAGCCCTAACTGCTCAAACTTTCCCTAGCCAACCTTGAGCCCGAGCATGGTCTGGGCTAAGATTTCCAACCCTGAGGGCGGGTCAGGGTTGGGTAGGGCCTAGGTTGAGGCCTAGGCTCAGCCCGGTCTAGCCCAACCCGGCCTTGATTTTAACCTTAGTTTATATAATATAAGTTAAAGCTATCATCCTATCCTTCTATTTAGAATAATGAAATTTTAGTCATTGATTCTTATGGTCAAGTGTCCTGAAAATTTATTATTGTGTTGCTCTTCATAATTTTAATTGTATATTGGTTATTTGATCTCCTGGTGTCTCTTTTTTTTTTCTTTTCTTTTCTTCTTCTTTTATTATATAGGACACAAATGGAAAAAAAAATGGTCAATCAGGGTTAGCTCGACCCTTGCAAAAATCAAGGCCAATTAGGCCCAACCAGTGTCAATTAGGGTTGGGTTGGGTTGACATGAGCCTGACAAAGTTGGGTTGGGCCTGGGTTGAGTTTTGAAGATCTAAAGTTGGGTTGGAGTTTTAAGAAACCCAGCCCCACCTGACCCTATTTCACCCATATGGGAAACTCTATCCATAATAGGAATAGATGTATATTAAAACTAAAGCCCTATCTTAAATAGTGAGAATGGGTGTCTCGCACGATTAAAACTCTATTGATTGTAGGAATATGAATTCTATTCATAAAACAACTAAGGAAATGACAACTATTTAATGAAATAAATAACTCAAACTTAATAAAGTAAATCCCATACTCCTGTTTCCTACAAATAATTTTGTCCTGTTACAATGAAAATCTATAAAATATGCCAAAATCTGTAATTTATCTGCATCAAATACTAAATGTAATGAATAAGGTGATAAGCTCTATCACTTAATATGCAAGACATACTAGCAATTTGATTTGCTATGCCATTATTAAAGTTTCCCAAACATAATATTATTTTGGTTTCCTTCAAATTTCAAAAACTGCTTATCAAATGATGATGGGCATTTCCAAGAACAATCATGTTTTTAAAAGCCCCAAAATTAGGTTCATTTCCTACTTTCGCTGTTAGTTTACAGATATCAAATTCCATTCTGTTCACATCTAAGTTGCCTCATTAGGCACGGGCTGTTCTTGTCGAAGTTGGCTAGTATGCTTTTTGCTTAAAATTTCTGAGATTTCTTGGGCCAAATCATTTGCATGCAGTTCAATTTTTGGTCGATAATGGTGATGGCATTGTTACGGCCAAGACCGTCACGCTCATAAAACACATTAATCTGTATGTGCTTTTCATAGTTCCTAGCATGTCTAGCTACCTGATTTGTGCTATTCCATCTACTGATTAATGTGGAGGATTCGAAATTGAAAAGAGCCCAAGAAATTGTATGCATAATGGAGGAAATATATGATAATGCAAATGTGGATTTTCTGAACTTCGTTAAGTCATGAAATTCTTTAGGGCCTCGTTTGTTTAGCAGGATTTTGATGGGGTGGGATTCATGAGGTGGGATAGTTGTACTAATTATTTTTCCCTATTAGCTTTTGAAGTTGTTTGGTCATCAGGGGTTGGGTTTTGGGTAGACAACAAAAATATTTGTGCAATTCTCTATAGGCCAACGTGGCTGTAGAATTCTCCCACCCCACCCTCTCACAAAGTCTTGCCGAATCGATGGGACTTTGCCAAAAATCCCAAAGAAAGCAGTTGGAGATGACGCGAGAGAACACTGTGCATCACTTGAAACTTGCCCATGGCTTCAAGCTTGCCCCCACCATCGGTATGCCTAGCTGCTAGATCATCACACCCACCGTTGCACTAAACTATTCCCCTGTCCAACCATCACATGATCGCATCCCTGCTAAGATGAGAGAAGAGAGCAAGACGGTGAAAGAAGTCCAACAACAAAAGGGGAAAAAAAGTTCATGAAAGAAGAGAACAAGACGGTGAAGCTCTTCACCATGAAATATGCTCGCCACCCTTGGTCTTGCCACAGGGGATTGAAGAAGAAGGGTAATCGGCCCCATCACTTTTTTATAAAGGTGTTGACTCAAAGTATCTCCTACCATTGCGAATAAGTATAGCATTACGAATCCAGATCAGGTCCTTGTATGAGGACGATTTTCGTACAGTGCCTGATCCACACTTGGATTCTACTTAATCTCTCTCTTCTTTCAATTGATTTTCACTTTGAGTGGAATCCAAATGTGAATCAGGGACCTTATGAGAACCATTCTCATATGAAGACCTTATTTGGACTCTAGCATTACCTCATCTAATAACATCCGGTCTTCCTTTGCCTTTCAGATTTTATCTGGGAGCCACTGACTACCTCTGATGCATCCCCTGCAGTCTATCTTTAGGCACGTTTGTTTAGCAGGATGTCCGGGGTGGGATTTTAGTGGGGGTGAGATCCACATGGGGATAGGGTGGGAGTTGTTAACCGATAGGATGGAAAACTTACATTTCCCCTAAACTTTCCCATTTCACATCCGTTTGGCCGTGAGAGAGAGAGAGAGAGGGATTCCATTTGCCTGCAAGCTCCAAGCACCAAGCTCCAAATAGAAAACAACAATGGTGAATCTCAAACCCCGCCGATGGTGGATCTCAAACTCACATTCTATTATTCTCCAATTTTTATTTTTTCTATCATTTTAAGCTGGTAGCATAAACGCAGGCTCCTTCCCAATTTAGGTAATGCATCTCTTTCATCTATTTTTCGTCTTGTTCGATTCTCCCCCTTTTTTCGTTTAATCTTGCAGACTAGGCGCATCTTGTCCTTCGATCCCCCTATGTTACTCAACATATTTAGGGAGTTTAGAGTTGGGAGGTAGGCAGAAGTGATGTTGGAAGTATCTCACTTCTCAAATATGTAAGTGGGTGATTCCTCAGAGATATTTAGAACATGTTTGGTTGCGAAGATCAAATGGTGCATGTAACCAATATGAATATGAATCTTTTGAGAGATATTATTCTGAATTACCTAATCTAACTGAAAAATTGTTTGTAATCCTGATCAATTATTATCATATACAAAATCTCTCTGCATTTTTCTACTCTACTTTAGGTTGATGTTCCAGTTAATGATTAAGTCGTCAGAACGGTGGAAAGGCTACTGGGGAAATGTCTAAATTGCTATGAGGTTTTTTGAGTATCAAGTGGTTTTGTAGCAAACAGTTATTGGCTTCCAAAGAAAGGCAGGGATTCCATGGTTGGAATTATTGCTGGCCAGAATTGTTACCTTAGTGGAGTAAAACCCGGCTACTATAAACAGGTTTTAGCCGGGTTTATTCTAAATGGGTATTGACGGGCTCTAAACGGGTCTTTATAATTCACTCTTCCTCTTAGTTTCCGTGTTATATTTATCTCTTTGACCTCTTTCTGAACATATTAATATCAATATAAGTCATTTTTCTTGATAAATTAATCCCCCATTGCCTTCAATTCTCACGTACGTGTTCCTAAATCACTATAATTGAAGGTGGCATATATTTGTAATAAAGAAAAAAAAGGATATAAGATTATGGTTGTTAAAACTTACAAAGCAAAGTCAAGGTAAACAAGTCGAGCTCGGTTAGGTGCCTATCTGTTCACACCCTTACACCTTGAACGCCCATTTAATAAACGGGCCAAGCTTGATCCTAATAGTTTATTAAATGGGCCGATTTGATTCGAGATGGGCTTTAAATGATCGGGTTCGATCGGGATACATATATATATATATATACTAGTACAGTACACATGCAAATGCATGTGGTTGAGAGAGAGAGAGAGAGAGAGAGATGTAATTCAATTATATATGATATCCATTGAAGCAATTAGTAATTTAAGATAATTTTTAAATTTTAAATAATGATAGAAAATTACAACATTTTTCTTAAACAATCAATGGTTAAGAGAGATAGGGAGAGACCTCTCTTTTGATAGAATGTCTCTCTTTATCTCTTGAAGTGATTTAGTTATTATTTAAATAGGAGACTCAATTAAAAAAATTCAATATTATTTCGAGGTTGTAAGAAATTAACACAATGCATATCAAAGAGGTCGACAGGTATAGGGAATTTCATGCCACATATCATTTATAGAAGATTAAATCACTAATAACATAAAACCATTTTTTTAAGATAAGAGTTTTACAAAAAAAAAAAAAAAAAAAAGTATTTGTACGGAACATGCATTTTGTGAAACCATTGCAAAGAAAATTAAAAAAAGAAACATTAATTAACGGCTTGACGTATTGTATTTGAGATCAATTTTGGAACTGCAACATCTAAAAAAGGAATCAATTGATTGGGTACTTTTAGTTGTGTAAGTGCAAAAACACAACAATTTCTCTAAATGGTTTTAAACCCACAACACCCCCAAATAAATAAATAATTGTGTTTATGAGAAAGCCAATACATTAACCCTTTTAAAATAACGGTCATGAATTCAAATCATAGTATTGAGAATATGCATTTGCACATATATTTCCTGGAAAAAAAAATGATAATTTTTAATTATGAAGAAAAACAATAGAGAACAAGAGATCGAATCCCTATTCAAAAAGGTAGCCAACTTCCAGATTTTGGCTAACAATATTTCCCATCAACACAATCAAAATAATTCTATAATCTTGATAAAACTCAAAATAAACAGATATTTAAAAAGTCCATAATCTACAACACCACTGTCTTGGCGTATTGTCTTCGAGATCAATTTTGGAACCATAACACCTAAAAAAAAGAATCAATTGATTGGATACTTTTAGTTGTAAAAGTGCAAAAATACACAATTGTTCTAAATGGTTTTAAACCCGCAACTCTCCCTTAAAATAAAAAAAAAAATAAAAAAATAAAAAAAAAGCTGGTGAGAAAGCCAATTCGTTAACCCCTATTAAAATAAAGGTTATGAATCCAAATCATAGTATTGAGAAAATACATTTGCACGCATGTTTCCGGAAAAAATTAGGTAAGCTTTAATTATAGAGAAAAACAATCGAGAGCAAGAGATCAAATCCCTGTTCGAAAAGGTAACCAGCTTACAGTCTTCGGCGAACAATATTGCCCGTTAGCACAACCGAAATAATTCTATAATCTTGACAAAGTTCAAAACAAGCATATATTCAAAGATTCCATAATCTACAACACCGACGGCTTGGCATATTGTCTTCTAGATCAATTTTGGAACCACAACGCCTAAAATAAGGATCAATTGATTGGACACTTTTAGTTGTGGAAGTACTAAAATACAACAGTTGCTCTAAATGGTTTTAAACCCATAACACCCCCTCCCAAAAAAAAAAGTGTGCTTATGAGAAAGCCAATATAAAGAAAACATCATACTAGTATGTGAACGCCTATTCTGTTACAACAAAATATAAATAATGTGGTGGGTGGTCAAGTAACACAAGCTATCGAAAATGAATTCTTCAGTTTAGGAGCCTTGAATGTGGATGAAAAACCCCTTGGAGTTTCTGAAGAGGGAAAGGCACTGACGCTCTTTCTTTTTGAGATCTCTCTATAGCCTTGGTTGCAAACAGAGATTTGGGAGTTTAGAAGCTTATTAATGGTAATGCAATCACAATCACCAATTTCATTATTGTGTAATAAAAAATGCTTTTCCTATAAGGTTCGTAAAAACAACAATGTTATACTTTCATGTAAGAAAGCATATCACAAGAACAGAAGAAAACATAGACCAGTTAATAATTTAGAAGAAAAGATAATTATTTGCACATACTTACTCAGATTTTTTGTTCAGGTCCTAGGAGCTTGGCCTTGCAAATTCTTTCTTAACTGGCAATCTCCTCATGTCCTTGCTAGTGTTCTTGCTCTGCAAGTTAGATGACCTTGGATCCACCATACAACGATTCAAGATAGGTTAACTAAAGCACATCTTAAGTTCCTTAGCAACTCTAATCCTTAGAAATTCTGGAGAACTCCTTATTGCTATGCTCCCTGGCTGCCTCAAGCTTAGCTAGGTCTTTTCCTTGACATCCAAATGGTTTGAAGAAGAGATAATTCAACCAAATCCAAAATTGTCCATCAAAACTAAACCGAAAGAGTATAAGATAGTCAAAAAGCTATTTTTCACTTTGACCATTCAAACCAGGTGTAAAACAGAATAAATCTCTAATTCCACTAAATAGACACAAAGATCCATCCACACAAGGAAGAATGAAAGTAACAAGAAGCAAAGACCTTTGAAGTTAGAAAGAGAGGTTACCAGGGATTCTTCGATGGATGAGGCATAGGTTACCACAATTCTCATAGAAGATTGAAGGGACTTTTTTGGAGAAGATATTTTTTTTCTTGGAATAGAAAATTTCATGCTTTTCTTGAGAAGATATTGCCCCCCCTTTTTTTGTTCGTGTGTGTAAGAGTGAGAGTTGATGTTTCATGAAGAGAGAAGACCCCTCGAGTTACTATGTAAAGTTTGATCTTCCAAGTCTCAAGTCTATCCAAAATTACATTTTGGAAAATATTCGGGGAATCCCAGGATCAGCCATCTAAAGGACCCCTAGTTGGAACAAATGAAACATATCTACCAGAAAATCCACGTAACGCCAATCTGGATTGCAGCCCATTCTTGCCTCACAATTTTGAAATCCTTTTGGTGGAGCCCTAACGACAGTAGCAACTGCAGCACAATACACATCAGCCACAGATGAAGAATCCGAAGTCTGATGCAGCTTTCTGCCGACCTTTAAAACCCTTCCATGAAGATCCGAGATCAGCAGAAGAGCTTTTCCATAGCTTCCATTTCCCTTTCTTCCTACTGACCTTTTCCTTCATAAATCCAAACAAAATCTGTTAAAACAGAGGAAATATTTGGAAGGGGAAAAAAACCCCAGAACTTTAATAGAGACCATGGGATTACATTGTCATCCTTGTCGAGCTTTTTGTGGCCTATTAAGGATTTGAACCACTTCCCAGAAGCACCCATTACTAAAACCTCAACTACTCACTATTTCTTGAAGGAATAAAGCTATAGGGACCTGAAAATACTAGTTACTGCAGGACAGAGAGTCTCGAGACGAGCAAAATCTGGGACAAAGAGCAAGAGAACGAAAAGAGCAAGTTAGAGAAGCGTGACTTGAGGTACTAACATTGATCCCCAAATCTATCCCCGCACTCTCAACCACCGCCATGATCGAAACTCCAAGCTCCACGAGTCCTCCCATGAACAATCTGTGATTTTAATCTTTTCATATCTGTTCTGAACTTCTGGTTGATCGAATGAATAAGAAATTCATCCTAAAACAAAAATAGGAATCGAGAAATAAATGCAGGAATGGCCTAAAATCACATGATACGCGAGACCGTACCTGCTTCTCTAAATCATCTCGATTAATTGATATTGAAACCACCTCTAGATCGCTTCAGATAAAACGACATGCCAGCCAAAGAAATTCTCTGTGAATCGAAGACGGAGAAAGAAGGAACAAAATGGAATAGAAAAGTAAAGTAGTAAGTTCTGCGGATCGTCAGTTCTCATTTAAAAAAAACAAAGAGAATCATGGAAAATCTTTCCTTCCCAAAAAAAAAAAAAAAAAAAATTCATGGATGATCTTCCACTGTGAGAGAGATTCACTTATGGATTTCTATAAGTTAAGAAACACGATGGCTTGAGAATCATAGGATATTTAATGTCCGTTTGATAACGTTTCTGTTGTTTTTGTTTCAAGAAATGGCAGAAACATAAATTTTTGTTTCTAGAAATAGAAACGGAATTGAAGGTGTTTGATAAGTCATGTTTTTAGAAGTCGATAGTAACCAATGAAAAAATGGTCACAAGTTGTTTCCAGAAACAGAGAAACAAGTTGAACTTGTTTCGCCTGGGTCGTTTCTTGAACCATAAATAAGTAAAAATTTATATTTCTATTTCTGAAAATAAGTGAAACGAAACAGTTTTATCAAACGCTTTTTACTCCGTTTCTGCTATTTCTGGAAACAGAAACGACAGAAACGCATTTCTTGAAACGTTATCAAACGGGCCCTAAGGGTACCGAAGATTCTAAAGCAATTAAAAAAAAATTGTATGAAAAATAATGAGATAATGATGGTATTTTAAAAAGAAAAAAGAAATAATAGTCAAGAAAAGAATAACCACCAAACATCAATACATGAACTTATATAATAATATGATAGTATGATCATTATATAATGTGCTTACTAAAAAAAAATTATTATATAATAGTATGATAGTATGATATGATATATACTACATCCAAGATTCAAATATGGATCTAATTCATCTTTATCTGGATATCCAGATGGGTATAGATCGCTCCATGGGTTTGTACGTGCATCAAAGAAGCTAATAAAATATATTATATCATTTATCTTTATATATAATATTTTATATGGTAAAGATACGGTACATGGTCAATATGGTTACTCTATAAGCAAAAATAAGGGCATATATTCACTATGCAAGAGACATGTACACCATCTAATAAAATAATAATATTAATATGTAATGTATCAAATGAAAGCCTCAAAATTGAAATATACAGTAAATTGAAGTGAAAGTTATTAATAAAGTCATAAGAGACCAAAAACAAAATCAATGGTCATGCTTGTGTCCTCTTCCTTTCAAGCGTATACATAGGTAAACTCTTGGATTATTTTTCTTTTTATTATTTTTTTTTAATTTCTTTATTGATGTTTCTATAATGAAATCCTTTTCTTCATGCAGTGGCAAAAAAAATAAAAAATCCCATTTTGCTAAAGATTTCTAGTTGATTCAGGGGACAATTTGAAAATTGGAGGTTTGAACCTGGTTGGGAGGATGGATTAAACCTTCTCTAGCTGTTTGATAGCATTCCCAATGGAGATATGCTTGAAAGTTCTTGAGTGCATGTATTTTTGTTTCTTGTCTTGATGTGTTGGGTTGCTTGAACTCTGGCTTGAACTCTGGCTAGGAAACCCAAATGCAAGATGGAATATAAGTGCAGTTCAAGCCCCCAGCTCATGCGGGGGCTGGAGCTGTATTTTGAAACGAGGTAGGTTATTTTCCCTTCAACTTTAAAGAATATGTTTGCAATAGTTGCTGAAATTGTTACAGTAAATATTAATAAATAGGAAAATAAACAAATACAGATATGTACAACATAAAGATTTAACGAGGTTCACACACCAATTTGGTTCTCAGGCGAAGAAGAAAATGTTTCACTATATAGAAAAGAGATTACACCCAAACAGAGACGAGAAAAGTCGCCATGAAACCCTAACTCGAAAAACCCCAAATTACAATTGCTTTATCAACGTACAAGACGATATAGTACATTATATACTCCTCCAAGTCACGGGATGATCCATTGAGTTACGGTTGATTGGGTCAAACCGTACACCGCCATACGAGTTTAGTGTTGGGCTCCAGGCTTGGGTCTATCGGCCCAACCGCTTTGCTTCCATCACAGATCTCAGAAAAATTGCCATTCAAGTCTCCACCAAAATATGTCGGAGCGGGTCATTCTTCAAAATGAGTCAAGAATTCGAGACAAACTTAACATAAACTTTTGTGATGAGACAAGCCCTGATCATGGCAAAGGGTGAACAAAGGCTTAAAAAGAAGAGACTCGCCAGCCACCGCTGCAATTATCCGTGAATGGAGATTTGTCGTTGCAATGAACTGAGAATGAAGACGAATCAGAGGAAGGGGCAGGGGTTTTTTTTTTTTTTTTCAATAAAATAACAACTTTGCTAGCTCACATGCTCAGCGATTTCTATGACCG
>NW_024868227.1:129175-156086 GCF_013358625.1 Macadamia integrifolia | reverse complement strand
CCAAAGTGATTGTTCTCCACAAGAGTTGTCTGTCCTTCATTCACTCCCCATTAAAACATCTCAAAAAACCTTATTTTATTTTATTTTATTACAAAGTTGGATGTAATACCATGTTCAACATCATCTATCATAGATTTTTTATTACAAATTATTTATTATTATTTTGTATTAGTAGTGGTAAAATAGGTATTTAGACAGTTTTAAAGGGGTCAGGTGGGTCGGGCTAAATGACTCGGTTCAAGCGGGTTTCTTAAACAAATCGGGCTGGATCAGGTCAGGCCTTAAGCGAGTCGGGCTCGATCGGACCTACCTGTGCGAGCTTAGGATTGACACCCCTACTAGTTAGTCATCTATTTTCTTTTTTTCTTTTTGTTATTTTTTTTTTCCAACAAATGGCCAAATGTTAAGTCTATACTTACCAAAGGGGGGGGGGGAGAGATATTAAGACTATGGGCAACCCTTGTCCACCCCTAATCCCATAAATTTGCAGGAAGGTTATCAATTTGGTTATAAGATAGACCTTTCAACACATGATGTGGATTGAAGTCTTACAGACACATGATGTAGGTTGAAATCATATAGACACCTTGTGTAACGCTTATGTAACACATAATGTGAACCTAAGAGAAGGGGAACACAATTACTAAACACAATAATAGATCATGGTTAAAATTGGGCTGGGCTAGGCCGAAGTCTGATCTCAGGCCCAGTCCAACCCTGGTCAGGGTTGGGTCAATCTGTGTCGGATTGACCCTCATAACCGGGTTAGACAGGATTTAGACTCAGAGCTGACCAGGGTGAATTCAGGTCATCAGAGCCAAACTTATACCCCTAGCAATAAGTATGGCCAAGTAACCCCTTGTGGGTTTATTTGTTTAGCTCCTTATGGATCTGGTACCAAAAAAATTAACTTTCATTTTATTCACCTGTTTATTAATAATAAAATTGTGTTGCTTTTGTAAGAAATAAAATCATTTTTTTATTCATTTATTTGCACAGATAACAATTCAGAGCGTGGTTGTAGTATTCAATATTGATATTGACAGAGGTTGATATCGATTCTTAGCTGATTCATATCGGTGGATTGGTACAAATAAAGTGCTTAAAAAATTTAATTTAAAAAAGAAATGAAGATAAATCCATCCCATCCGAACTGGTATCCCAATATTGATTACTAAATCCGTAGAAAGGTAAAGGTAAAGTTCATTCCATAGCTAGGTCATGAGGGAACCAGGAACACTCTTTGTTTTTTTTTGGTGAAAGCCAGGAACACTCTTCACCATCAAGGAGATTACCACCAGCACCAAGTGGAATATGTATCCCTTGCTGAGCATATTATTGTGGAAAAGATCTAACTCTTATCACTTGGTAAAACAATCCGCGTCATGAGTCCATGTTATTAAAGTCTCTTAACCCATCTCATTAATCAAATTTCATTGTGTTAAAAGTCTCTTTAATCAGTCAACAATAATAATAGTAATAATAATAATAAACAAGCTGCTAACCTCAATTATTTCACATTACAGCTTTTTGTTGAAATTCATGTAATTTTCTTCTAACTTTCGACAATGACTTGACTCACATCATATAAATACCGGGATGAAAATCTAGATGACTAAAAGATCCTATATAACATGGACCCACTTATGTCCATCATTTCTTGCCACACTAAAACTAGTGAACGCAACAAAGTTACCTACCATGGCAACGTCAATATTTTTCTTTATAATAAAGTAATTTAATAAATTTTCATCTAAGTAATTAGTTTTAAGAGTACTTAATAATTATGTAACATCAATCATAGACATAAATAAAAAATTTTGCAATATTGTGAACATTATACAACTAATTGAATAGATTTTAAAAATATTTCCATTATAAAAGTCATATGACAAGGTTCAATTATTCTTCATTACTAAGATAAACACAATCATGAAAGTGATTTAGGAATATTCTTCATTTCTTTAGTTGTTTTTTGGTGAAGGGAATTATTGAGCTTAAGGTGGCATGAAATGATTTGCTTCTTGACATGTGGAAGTCTCTTTCCCTTTCTACCCAAAAAAAAAAACAAAGAAGTCTCTTTCCCTTCCAAAGAGGAAACGTCAGAGACTCCCCTCATCAGTCTTTATAATAATTCAATTAAGTGGGTGAATCAAGTTGGTTGGTCACCACCTGATAGCTCATCTTGAACATGATAACGTATAAAGTTGTAAATTGAAGACAAAAATATCTCCTATTCCCATCATCAAGCCCTTCTTTCGTTTCCATAATTTAAAAAAAAAAGGGTATCCTTTCCTTTCTACTAACCTTTATCTTGAATGGTGTGTAGGTTGGACTTAGTAGACCCATTATGGTGTGTAGGTTGGACTTAGTAGACCAATTAGAATTTACAAGAAGCTGGGAATTACTCCTCTCACCATCAACTTCTCCAGGCAAAACCTGGGCAGCTCCATGAATTGTGTAACACGATTAAGAAGAAAGTTTAATGGAATGTGATTGACTAAAAAGAAAACTAGAAGACGGCCAATGAAAATTTTGTTTTTTGTTTTTTTCTTTTTTTTTTAAGCATACGTAATGAAAAATAAGGTGAAAGAACCTTGTCTCTCTGACATAGAAAACACTAGATCAACAAGTTAATGGGAGGATACATAGGAATATATTCAGTGCAATTAAGAGAGGGCAGCCACTTAAGAGAGGGCAGCGTGACCTTTATGCATTCTGCACAGTCTGGGTGTTTCTTATGCTGAAAGGATAGTATTGTTTTTCCCTTAAAAATATCAATTTATCATCCTTGTAGTATTTAGTTACATGTCAAAATCTCATAGCACATATGAACAATTAATGAACTTATCATGGGTGACTGGTGTGCCCATGGTTTAAAGTATCTCCGATACCAATACGATACCCTCTGATACGTATCTTAAATTTAGTCGATCGATACGATACACACCGATACGATACATGAAATTTTTAAAATCCTTTTGTATTGATATATATCCTATGATACATATCGATATGCACCAATACACTATCAATACGTACTAATACTCTATGAAAAATATAAAATCAAGGTGAAATATAGGTTTTGGTATGTATCAGTACGTATCGGTGAGTATTTGTATGTATCGATTGATACATATCGATGAGTATCAGTACATATCAGTGAATATCAGTGAATATCGATATGTATCGATCAGTACATATCGGTGAGTATCGGTATGTACCGATACAGTGCGCTACAGTCATATAATGGCCAAGATGGGTATTTTTTCAAAAACACGATTTTTTGAGGTGTTTTTGTTCCAAAGTTGCTGCCAGTCATATTTCTCTCTAACTAAAGTGGAAATCAAGGTTTTGAACAAGGATTTTACATTCATGGGACAACTACAAACTTTGAATTCTTAGTGCGATAACCTCAATTTAGTGTTTATGCATAGTACATGTTATCAATAGCTTTTTTTAATAAAATTTTAATGCAAAAGTGTTTAAAAATGTGTTTTATATCCATTTATGTATGTATCTTTAGTGTATCTTAGCGTATCTCCGATACGATACGATACCCTCCGATACGTATCTTAATTTTGGTCGATCGATACGACGACCGATACCGATACTTTAATCCTTGGGTGTGCCTTTTTTTTTTATTGGCTAAAGATTCAGAAAGTTTTTATTAATAGGAAGAAGAAAAAAATAAGCCAATACATAAGACCAGCCAAGAAATCTCCACTTTCGGCATTGCCATCAACAGAGAAGACTCGGGTTCAAACAAAAGAATCTAGTTCACAAACCTTGACAAGTTTAGATCTTGAAGATCTCTTTTTACTAATTTAAAATCAAAGAAGGAGGTCTCTTTCTTTCTTCATAGCACCTTTCATTTCTCTCTTTTCAAATGTTCTCTAAAATTAAAACAAACCCAGTCAGCCAAAGATCTTTAGCTACCAAACCTCTGTGCTTCCTTTTCTACCAAATAGCGAGATCAAGAATAGTAGCAAGGAAGATTCAAGACACACCAAAACACTCCAAAAAACTCTTCTATATTTCCATGTTAAATCTACACTCAAGGAACATATGAAAAATACTTTCCTCAGCTAACTGACATAAGGAGCACTGGGAAGGAAAAGGAATTCCCTTAGTCTTGATTGTCTCATCCGTAGGGAGTTTACCATTCATCACTCGCTACCCAAACAGAGCTTGCCATGGCTGAAGGTGAGCTTTCCAAATAATAGAGTACCAAGGCACTTTTGGATTACAATGATGAATTTCATTCCAAGCAGAGGCTAAAGAAAACGTACTAGAAGAAGTGCAACTCCACACACATTTATCTTCCACCTCATATTGTGGGAGCTTAATACTCTATGCAGTTGTGAAGATATTTTGCATGAATAATGATGAAATAGGAGGAAAACACCATTTGAAATTTGATATGACTTCAGCCACTTTGAGGTTAAAATCTGCAAAAATGTTTTCCTCAAAGTTTAATTGCTCCTTAATAGACAGATCACCAAACCACTTGTCAGTCCAAAAATTTATTTTAGACCCATTGCCAACAATCAATCTGTCCTTGCTTGAAATAAAGGCCAACAATCTTCTAAGACTAGGCCAAATCAAAGAAGACTTGTACAATTTCTTCGAAACTCCTCCTATACCAAGGTGACGGGCTTTAAGAAAACCACTCATGCTAGACGACTCATGCTTAATGCTCTACGCTTGCTTAGCAAAAAGAGCCAAATTAACATCACACTGGCGTCTAATGCCTAGACCACCTTCCTCTTTTGGCTTGCAAACCTTGTCCCATTTTACTGTGATCGACTTCAAAGTATCAACATCTCCAGTCCAGATAAAATTCCCCATCCATTTCTCCAACTGAGAAACTATGAAAGAGGGCCACCAGTAGACTGCCATATTGTGAATTGGTATTCCCGAAATTACAGATTGGACAAGATGAACTCTACCCGCCACAGACAGAAGCTTCCCTTTCCATCCAGATATATGACCTTTAATTTTGTCTATCACAGAAAGAAGAGACTGCCATTTTAACTCTTCCTTTAAAAATTTCAACCCCAAGATACCTAGTCGGGAAGTTGCATATGGGGATTCCCAAGGTATTAGCAATACTCTGCTTTCTAGAAGGATGAACTTTGCCCGTAAAAAGCTTACTCTTCTCAAGATTTATTCTCTGCTTAGAAAAATCTTGACATTTCTAAAGGAAAGTCTTAAGGTTTCTGGCATACCTAATAGATGCATTCATGAAAATGAATATACCGTCTGCAAACAAAAGATGACTAGGGACAGCAACACCTCTAGGACATTGCATAGCTTTTATTCTATTCTCATGGAGAAGAGTAGAAAGGCCTCTACATAAGACTTCTTCTTCTAAGATAAATAAAACTGGGGACATTGGGTCACCTTGCCTGAGACCTCTCTCCACCCTGAAATAACCCGCAAGACCTCCATCAAGAATAATAGAAATTCTAGATGAAGATAGAATTTGATAAGTTCAAACCACCCATTTTTCTGAGAATCCGAATTTTCTAAGAACCTGAAAGAAGAAATCTCAGGATATGGTGTCAAATGCTTTCTGAATATCAGTTTTAACCCCCATACCTCCACCTCTAGTTGAAGAGAACATCAAGTTGGCTAGCTCTAACGCCATACTTATATTAATTTGAATAACCTTCCCTCTGAAAAGCTCCTTGTTCATCAGAAATGAGCCTCAGAAGAAGGTGAGATAATCTGGTTGCCATAATCTTCGACAACACTTTGCAAAAAAAAGTTCCCATACACAGAGGGCGAAATTTATCAAGAGACTCAGCACCATCAATTTTCAGAATCAAAGCTAGAAAATTATTATTTACCCCCCATAGCATAGTATTGAATCTGAAAAAAATCACTGACTGCTCTACAAAAGTCTTCAGAGATCACGTCCCAGCAGTGCCTAAAAAAAGCTCGTGGAAAGCCATCAGGTCCTGGAGAACTATTAGGGTCCAGGTCCCAAACTACCTTCTTTATTTCTACAATGCCTGGGATATTATCCAAGCTTAGCAAATCCACTTCACCAATCAAAGACAGAATGCAATCGAGAAGCTCTACGTGTGACTCCAAGGGAGTGGCTTTGTGAAAGGCTTCAAAGTAGCTCACCATGTGATCAGCAATATCAATTTGCTCAGTGAGATAGGTTCCATTAGGTTTTCTTGAGCCTCTGAATTTTTGTATACATGTGGAAGAACTTTGAATTTTTGTCACCTTACTTAATCCATCTGAGACAAGATTTTTCAATCCAAAAATTTTCATGATCTTTTAGAGCTTTGACATAAGTTGTCTTAGCGTCTGCTTCCTTGTTGAAAAGCTCGACATCAATGCCTTAAGCTTCAATCAGAGCTTGAACCTCCACCAAGTCGTCCTTTGCTTTGATTAAAGCTAGCTCAAAATTTGGGAAAGAAACCCTTGCCCAAGCCCTAATAAGGAACCTTTGGCTTGAGTTGGCTACTATTTCAGCCTTGGCTCAACCATGGCTTCTGATTGGGGACTTCAATGGTACTCTAGCTTCTCAAGAAAAAAGATGCCCAATTGCTTTTAGCATGGGCTTCGCATTTGAATTATAGGCACTGGTTGATTCTTGCACTCTTGTTCAGTTTTCTTCTCAAGGTCACAAATTTACATGGACTAACAATAGAAAACAAGGTAATGTTTTTGCAGTTCTAGATAGAAGTTTTTTCAATGATGTCTGGTTATCTTTGTTTCGTGATACTGTGGAAAGAGTTCTTACTAGTGCAGGATCAGATCACACTCCTCTATTTGTTGCGTCTGAGTCTGTTCCAAAGCCTAGAAACTGCCCTTTTAGGCTTCATAATCTTCGACCAGCTCTAAAGCAGCTAGCATGAACAAATGAGACCGTCACTATTTGCTGAAGCCACATCATTTCCAATGAAATTTGTTGATCCGATGGAAAAAGTACAGTTGGTTTTTTCAATCCTTGCTTCCATATGACCCATAAATTGGGAACTTTATCCGCTCGATGATTGTAAACCAAATCCGCCTCATATCCCAGTCTATTAAAATATAACTTAGGAAAAACCATGGTCTCCAACTTAGGTTCAGCCAAACAAATAACATCTGGGAGGTTCTCCTTCACTAAAACATGCAAAGCTATGTGGTACACAACTTTCTTAAATCCTCGCACATTAGACACAACTTTTTTAAATCCTCGCACATTCCAATAGAGGACTCGCATAACTTATTGACAAGAAGAGGCAATTCGATCAAACTTTCTGGTCTTATCCACAGGGACCTAATGTTTCCCTTTCCCACGCCTAACAGTGGCTTGTACAGTTGCTTCCATTAATTGAGCAGCTTCATCAACCCTCGCAATCTCATGATGGACTACTAGATTCCCGTCGTGAATTACATTAGGAGAGATAGATGACACAATATGCTCATTCCCAGAAAAATGACCATGTCCAGAACCTCTAACCTTCTCAGGCAAGATAGGGGAAGTGTGATTTGTTTCCCCACCAGCTTGAGTCTCACCATGAGAAGAACCAGAACTAGAATTTGAAGGTGAGACCCTGCAACCTACATAATCAGTCCCTGAACTGATCATTAATCCACCGTTAGTATTACCATGTCCAGCCGGCCCATTTGGCCCAAATCCTGACCCAACTGGGTTAGCAATCTGGCTGCTCACTTGAGTAGTTTCCAAACGAGTGGAGACATGCTCCTTAATTAAAGGAATTACAACCTCAATTCTGCCATTCATAATATTTGAATTCAACCTCAATTTGTAATTATCATCTGTTACAAATTATATGCCGTTTTTCTTCTACTGAAAAATTATTGAAGTAACAGCTGTTTACAAATTTACCTTATTCATAAATCTGATTTTGTTTTACCTACGCAAAGTTTGAAAATTGGTACCTAAAATTAAAAAAAAAAATCAAAGTATGGAAACAAATGTGAATTTGTTAAGAAAAAATTTTAAAGGGAAAAAACATATTGTCTGTCTAGTGTTCACATATCCACACACGACCCCGATATTTAGGGGGGCTCCGAAAAGATGCCGCTGCCCTTAGAAAATAGGGGTTGTGTGTGGCCATGGGGAATGCTAGACGGATAGTACACCTCCTCTCATTTTCAAAATATTGAGAGAGAGAATGTCACCTAATCACATGGTCCCTACACCAGCATAGGGACCAATAGGAGCGCACACCCAGGCATCCAATAGAGGGGTGGGTGGCATTTTTCGACCTTTGTGTTTGAGTACAAGAACGCATGACCGGATAACATTCTTTTCTCCTAAAATATTTTATACCAAACAATATAGATATAAACTTACAAATTAGGTTATCTCACTAAAAAAGTGACAAAATATTACCATTGTTATGTAATGATCATTTTTATCTTTCTTCCTTTCCTCCAACCCACACCCCCAACCAAAAAAAAAAAAAATCACTTTGACTTGATTTGGTTGCAAGTAAATGAAACTATGAAATTGAAATGAATTTTATAAAAAAACAATGAAACTTTTATAATCATGATTGTATAATCTTATCATATCTTATAAGTATATTTTTTTAATTAAATTTATTTTATCTTTCAAAATAAATAAATTTGATTGTAGGATAAAATGAAATTCAATTACCAATATAATATATTCTAGAGTTAGTTATAACATCATGTAAGATAATGATTACAAACATTTCAATTGTGGTAATAATTTGATGGAAAATGGAACCAGACAGAACAATCTCACATTTCACCTGTGGACCTCACTCTCTCTCTCTTCATTAAATGCCCAACCCTATTGGATGATTTGTAACCCTTCCCTTTCGCTAGTGCAAGTTACATCCAGGAGTTGTAGGGAACCTTCCCCATAATTTGATTTCACATCTCTTCTTTTTATTTCTTTTACAACATTGGAATATTTTTTGAATTTAAAGCAATGGGACGATACCAAGAAAATCAATTTATAATTCCCAAAGAGTGCACAATTATCTTGTAAACATTTCCCTAGTGATTGATTGATCCATGATTTGAGGGATTGGTCGTCTTGGATCCGTTGTATCGGCTTAATATCAACACCCATCAAACCTGATACTTAGCCAATCATGTATCAATGCAATGGTACCGACCAACTGTAAATTATACTTGAAAAACTAGCTTTTGACTCGTCGGAGTGACCCAGGTCGACTCAAAATTTTGAAAATTTTGGTCAAAAGTCATGTATTCTCAGCCAAGGTAAAAATATAACATGACTCGATCATAAATAATCTCAGTTAAATAAGACTAGGTGTTTTTATTCGAGTCATTATAAAGTCGCTAAGTCTAATTGTTTTTTAAATATTATCAAACCAGTTCACTTGTTTTATTAAACATGTTTGCAATGATATAAACTCAATATTCAATGATATGTAATTCATTTTTGAAATTTTGTATTTTTGTATTTTTTTTATTTCTTATTAATTAATACATATTTATTTTATTCAAAAATAAATCAAGATGACTAGCCTGACTAGGTTTGAATAGACCAAATGACCAGGTTTTCTAAAAGACAAGTCCAGCCAGAAAACTTGATTTTTCAACTATGGTGTAAACAAATTAAAAAATTTAACTTCAAAGAAAATAAAGATAAAAACCATCCCTGATTTTGTTAACGTAAACCATGGATGGAGCGGAGCAATGGAAAATCGTATGAAAACAGAAGGCTTATATCTCAAATCCAGCTCGTCTTCAATTCTTAATCATCCAATTCATTTCCAATTCTCTCCATAAGTGTGATACGTGTACAATAAAAATTGAACAGTTGTGGAAGGTGTGTGAAATTAAAACTCATAGTAAGCCCTCACTTGCCTCTATTGGACAACCTTCCCGGAATAGACCCGACTTAGTCTTTTCCTGTTATCCTATCCCTCTTTCATCTCTGGACTTGAAATGAAGAGAGGAGATTAGGGATCCATAGGGTTTCTACCAATCATAAAAACTAAGCTTCAAGAAAAGAATCGAGAAAACACATCACTGTGATCAGCATCACTATAAAAACAAAAAAAAAAAAAAAAAAAAAAAAAAAAAAAAAAACAACTGGTATCTAGTGTTATCTCGATGTAGCTTTCTTACAGCAGAATGGATCGGACTACCATATGCATTATCCTGCATGAGTCGAAGGATTGCGACCATCTCATTAGACAAAGTTCCACCGTCCAAATCCAAGGATAGATATAGAGATCCTTAGAGACACACACTCTCAAGTGGGAGACATAGAAGAGAATAGAGAGAGAGAGAGAGAGAGAGAGAGAGAGAGAGAGAGAGCTCTTGAGATTAGGTCAAAAGCTTTTTTGTTGTGGCCACCTCTTATTTATAGATATCTGGCCAGTTGGGGTTCCTAATCTTAATGACTCTATACTTGCCCCACGTGGGTGACCTATGATACCTTACTTTCTAAACTCGGTCTAATTAACCGCATTGACTTGGTTTGATCATATAGGGGCTGAACCGGAGAGAATCGACACAGGTATCTGTTGGTGTATGATGTCTTGTATTCCGTCGCAGTTTAATCCAGGGAGTACTGGTGCAACACCTAGACAGGCCGGACTGCGGTCCCGCTAGCCGGTTAGCGGGCCATGGGGATTGCAAGGGGGGCAGGAGGCCCCCCTGCATAGCAGGGAGTGTAGGGGGCCGCAGCCCCCTACTCGAATTTTTTATTTGAGGGCAATTGTAGTTTAATCCGGATTAGGGTTTTTTCGCTATGTATTTGTAGCGAGGATTTCTTTCTCTGTAATGCAAGCAATACTGAGAGGTGTGAGGATGAGCGCTGTAACCCTATTCTCCATTGATAGTGAAGCAGGATCTCATCTCACCGGGGACGTAGGCAACTTTGCCGAACCTCGTAAAATCCATGCATTGTTTGTTTTGTTTTTCCATTATCTTCTGCATCGTTTTAGGGTTGCGTTTCTACAGTATCATATGGAATATGGTAGCAAGGGTGGCCTTGAACTCAGGTTGGCCTAACATGACTGAGCGGGTACCAAGTGCAATATGTGCACCCAAGCCTTACACTTGCACGCACCACGAGACCATGTATAAAAAGTAAATGTACATACTAGTATTTGTGGGTGCCAACGTAATCTAATATTATGTGGGAATTTATTCCCATTGAAGCCCTGAGATGTATCCACCTGAGATTTAGCCCACCTGAGATGTACCCATCTGAGATAGCTCACCTAAGATTTAGCCCACCTGAGATATACCCACCTAAGATTTAGCCCACCTAAGATATACCCACTTGAGATAGCCCACCTGAGATAGCTCACCTGAGATTTAGAAGATATTTTGGGGGCCCAGGTATAAAAGGAGAGACATTAATTGTCTTTTCCCTCAGTAATGTTAGTTGGTCGATGGGAGAGTAAAGAAGAGAGAGAAAGAAGAAGAAAGGAAAAGAGGAAGAAGAAGAAATAAGTAGAATGGAAAGTTGACCGTGGAGTTTCTCCGGAGCTGGATCTTGGTATTTTGAGCCTGGATTTATAATCAGCTCGCTGAGGTCTTCGATTTGAGGTAGGTATTGCACACATTCTAACGATTCTTAGGAAAATCCCATCCTTAAACCCTCTTTTTGATTTTTGGGAAAGAACTCACTTGGATCTTGCTAATCCTACTTGGATAATCAAATCTAAGGTCTAATGGAAGGTGTGTATAATGATTTTGAAGGATTTAAAAGAAGTGTTGGTGAAGATCTAGAGTATTTGGAGCTTCTTGAGTAAAAGAAGTGAAATTTGGGATTTCATTGGTGTTCTTGAAAAAGTGGTAAGAATCTTCTTTTTCTTTTGATTTGATCTTAGATCTAGGTTAAGGGTACGTGATTGGACCTTAGATAAGTGATTTGAGTCGTCGGACCGTCCCCAAACAAGTTCCCTAAGCCAGAGGAAAATCAAGAATAATGTTGAAAAAATTTCGTTCAAAGATTGGGGGTTATTTTTACCCCACCTGTCTTCTAGTTTTAGCCCACCTGAGTTCCCAGAACTCAGATTCTACGCTCTGGAGTAACCGGTGAGCTAAAATCAATGGGTTACATAGTCCATCGATCTTTTGGTTTTAGCCCACCTGAGTTCTTAGAACTCAGTTTCTATGCTCTGGAGTAACCGACGGGCTAAAATCGACGGGCTACATAGCCCACCGGTCTTTGGCTCTAGCCCACCTGTCTTTCCAGAATTCTCAGAATTAGTCCAAATTTGATGGGTAACCCCATTTATGATTCTAAACCCGATTTTAGTATTCAAACATGATGATTTTGATCCTAAAATAGTGAAATGATAAACCATTATGTTTATATAGGCTACACTCAATATATGCGTACTCACACATCGGTTCTTTTTCGTACCAGATACAAGCACCGTGTACATATATAATTGGGGAGTGGACTCTGATTTAATTTTAAAATGTTGTGCATCATTTAACATGTGTTAGTCTAGCCATGTCATCACATTGCTTGTGTATAGAATAGACATCACATACGACATATGCGCATTGTATGTGCATTTACATAACATGCTATGCTTTGTTTTATGATGAATATCCTTTCTGTCTTGATATATGTGATGGAAGAATTTCATTTCGACATGACGTATATGTTAGATTAGATGTTGTAGTCGGCTTGAAAACGAGTGCATGGTGGCTCGTGGTATGGGTGCGGTGCCATTGTATAATCATACTATGCTCATATAGAGACATGTGGCTAGGATGTGATTTACCCTTGTGCTACGACCTTTTCCAACAGGGTTTATGTGTTGGGGGATCATTGGGGGAAAGCATCGGGTTACGATTTTCAAACTCCTATAGCGGTTAGAAGTACGTAGGGCTAATCGCTAGGATAGCCAGTAACCTGGTGATATATTCAAAGGGCCGATAGTACTGCTTTTATTTCGAGTGGAGTCACCCATTTGCTTTCTATCATTTAAATTTGCCGAGAGTTGGCTTGTATTTTAAATTTTGGTACCAACGGTGGGCCTTCTCTGATAATTCTATGGGCATATTGTAGGATGGGGTTTGCAGCTCGTACTCGGGGTATACGTGCACTGTGGTTGTGAGCAGCACAAAACTTATGACCTAGTAATGTTGTTAGGCTAATAGGGTTAAAATAAATTGCATATAGGCACATTTGTATTGTGACTATTTGTGTGATTTTCCTCGTGTGGTCTCTTTTTCCATTTACTGGGCTAGTTAGCTCATCTCACGTGCACAACTCTTTTTTGGTGATTTTACAGATTACCCGCCTAGTGATCAGGAGCTGGGCCCTACTGTGGAGTTTTCATCTGAGGACTGGTGGGTTCCTGTCGAGTTCGAGCACGATGCCGATTGCACGTACGAGGATTGTGCTACGTGTTAGCTATGACTCATAAGTGATTCTTTTGATTCTTTTTATGTACTCCCTTTTTTTTTACTTGATGCTTAAATTGTTATATTTTAGTATATATATCATGCATTCGGACCCAAATGTATGTAACTTTTATAACTCAATTTGGGTATCAAGTATTTGGGAAACAATTACAGGTATTATTATGAACAGGACTTCTACTGAAAATACAGGTCTTATCTTAGTTTAGTAGACGTATGTTGTACCGTAGTTATTGCAATATTGATCCTGGCAGGTTTGTGAGTTAATCGATGTTAACTCGGCCACCGGCTTGGTCTTGTGCAAGTGGGGTGTGACAAGGGTGGTATCAAAGCGCGATGCTCTGCCTATCTACAGCATACTGCTTAGACCCTATAGAAACTATAATAGATCTGGGGTGGGTGAAGATAAAAATCTTATGAAAAGTTAAAAAGCCTTAAATTTAAATGTAAAAATTTGTAACCATTGCATTCATGGTGTGCATGCATTGTTAATATGAATCCTGGTTAACTAGTTTTAGAATTTTCATAATGGAATTCACTTGGTAGTGGAAATTTTAACAAAATTTCGACAGCATAATGGCATTAAATGAGAAAATCAAAAAATTTCAAACATAAAAACCTGATAGACAACAAGAATAATAAGATAATAATAACATACGGAGGCCGTGTCGGCAACCATCAAACCACGCAGTTTAATATAAGAAAACCATTCAGAAATTTATAATTTTTATCAAGATCACAATTCAAACTTTAAATAAACCAATGGAATAAATTACAAAATGAATGATAGATGCTATCATTTCTTAAAGTTATACTAGTTCGATCATGTAAGTTAGCCAGAAAATTCAACTATGAAACCCAAAATAGTCAAGATTGTCAAATAAAGCTGAAAAGAGATAAGTAGAATGATAAGTAGAGGGTCGGAAGAGGGTAATAGGCCACCAGCCCAAAACACTAGTCGGAGTCGGAGTCGGAGTCGGAGTCGTCGCTAGAGACATCGAAAGGCTATCCTAAGTGGACCCGAGAGTCGATGCCGAGACGCGTGTCCCAATGAGTGAATCTGTTATGGAGGTGCACCACTTTCCTTTGTACATGACAAACATCTGCGGAGATCACCTTAGAAGAGTGGTACATATCCCAGGTAAGTCGTTGAAACCTGGACTCCATGTCTCCAAACTGTCTCCACAGCTGGAGCTCTCTATCGGTGTTCTCCTCCACTCTCTTGAGAAGCTCCTGCTCCTTGGCCACACTCTCTCCAAGCTAACCTCTAAGCTCAGCCTGACACTCTCTCAGGGACCTCAACTCTGATAAGATATCCTGTAGGATAGGTGCCTCTCCAGTAGGTGGTGAAGCTGAAGTCTGTGTGCCAGAAGCACTAGGCATGTCCGGGCCACTAGCTCTGGCTGATCTAGAACTGCCAGCTCCATGGAAAGTGGGATCTGCTGCCCTAGTGTCCAAGTGCACCTCCTCCAAAATCTCCTCCTCTTTGATCTCCTCCTGGTATGGGAAGTGACTCCCGTCATCTCTGGTACCCTCATCCTCATCCAAAGGCACCCCACTCCTGCTCCACATCCTCCTCCTCCTCCTACTCCTTAGCTGCCTGAGGCTCTCTAGCATCAAGGCACATAGGTTCATCTACCTCAAATTTCTAGCAGAGAACTTATCCCTTGGGATCGATCCCTTCTCCTCAGAATGGTCGACTACAAAATGCTCAAAGACTAGAGTAAGAGCCCTACCATAGGGTAGACTGGCATCCTCGGGATATAAGGTATAGTGATGCATAGACCTCAGCATAAAGTCGGGGAGGTATAGTCTAGGTACATTGCCCTCAAGGGCAGATAGCAGGCAAGTAGCTAGATAGGTGGGCATGAAATCTACCTGATTCCGGTGACCACTCCTAGGAGCTAGGTTGAACTATACTAACCAAGCAAATACCCTACCCTCAGGAGAAAAGTCCAACTCAGATGTAGGCCTCGCTGATGAACCACTAATCACCTCGTAGATGTGCTCCTGCATGTCACGACTCATCAGTGGGCCTATGCCTCTGGTCTTGGGAGGACTGCAGTAGTGAATGCTCTCTAAAGAGATTCCTAAAATCTCTGCCAAGGTGAATAATTACGTAACCCAATTTTCCTGTTCAAAAGAAGATCTCTTTTCTTCTGCATTCTCGACAGGAATGCATCAACAAGACTGCCCTTCCATATAGATCGTTGTGGCCTGCAGTAAGGATAATCTCTACACCCTTCACCATACTGACATATACAAAATTTTTATGCAAATCAGGTACACTAGCGATGGTACGCACTAGATTTGAGGGTGTCACTCGAGGTGCACCTCGAGATACTAGTCCCGATGGTAGGCCACCAATCAATAGGAGGCCTCAACCTGTGGGGTAAGCATCTAACCCACAACCTTAAGAGACAATTGATCAGAATGTCACTCACCTCCTAATCCTTCACTAGTACTTACCTCTGGTGATGTAGAGAACTTGATTCAACAATTGAATCAGAATCTCCATCAGTAGATTCTCCAGTAATAGCAGACATTTACGACTGCTATGCAACAGCAGTGGTATGCTGCACTACCAGGTCATCCTCCTTGGGTAGATATTCCACAAGGTCCAACAAGAGGGCCTGGTGTTGGGGCATAGGTTGGAGGTACACCACCTGGGATCAACCCTCAGAACTAGGTTAGAGGTACACCACCTATACTACCTTAAGGTACACTTCCATATTTACCTCCTTACCCGTACCATCCGATGTATGCACTATATTTTCAGTCAGTGGACCATACCATAAGAGTGGTGGAGTCATTCAAAAGGAACCTGCCACCTACATTCACTAAGGTGGATAATGACCCTTTGGAGCTGGATCGATGGATCCAAGAGATTGAGAAGATATTCGAAGTGATTGAGTGCATCGATGCTTAAAAGATTATTTGTGCCAGGTTACAGTTTAAGAATGAGGTCAACTCCTGGTGGCAAGCCTCCAAAGCCACATTGTTTGCTACACACCCGGAACCCACAGGGAAACAATTCAAGTACTTATTCATAGCAAACTACTACCCTTGTAGTTTTAGAGACCGCAAGGAAGCAGAGTTCTCGGCCTTGACTCAAGGAAGCAAGTCTATCCTTGAGTATCAGCAACAGTTTGAGGCCCTATTCTACTTTACACCCGCTCACATGAAATCAACTGAAGAAAAGGGTAAGAAATTTTTGAAAGGATTGAAGATATCCATTGGCACGATACTTGAGGCATTAGATCTCACCAACTATGCCTTGATTGTACAAAAGGCCAAAACTATGGAAGATAAGATGAAAGGTGAATCATCCCTTACACTTGGAGTATGAAAGAGAGCGAACCCTAATGCAGATTCAGGTGGCCCAAGTAAGAATTTTTTGTGGATCATACGGATTTGGCCCTTCATATAGGCAACCCTACAGGTCAGCGGGTTATCCTTCTCGACCTGCTAGTGGGCTAGGTACTACATCTTTTTGCTCGAATACCAGTACAGTGCCCACAGCTACTAGGCCACCTCACCCCCCCCCACTTGCTACAGGTTAGGCTCATAGAGCTCTTGCTCCAGTTCAAGCTTTGTAGAACCATTGTTTTAATTGCCATTCATATAGACATTTTGCTAAAGATTGTCGAGCCCAACCAATCTTACCATCCAATCAGCCTTCTGAGTATAGACCTGTTATGACTCAAGGGAGTCAACCACAAAGAAGGATGTATGATTTATCAACTGAGGAAGCTGAAGCTAGCACAGAAGTGGTAGCAGGTACGATTTAAATTGAGAATTTCCTTTTGATAAATATTGATGAAATGCTATAATTATGTGCATTGATGTATTAGGTGTCTTGTTTGATTCAGGGGCTTCACATTCATTTACATCAAAGAGATTTGCTGAGAAACTTGACATAGCACCTAAGATATTAGAGCATAAAATTAGAGTTAGTACACCTATAGGAAAAATTTCACAGCTGAAGGAAGTATATGGGCCATGCACCGTTGAGATTAGTGGAAAGCAGTTAGATGCCCAACTCATCAAGTTCAACATGCAAAACTTTGATGTTATACTAGGTATGGATTGGTTATCAGCACACCGAGCAAGCGTGATGTGTGCTGAGAAACAGATCAAGGTGATTTATAATGAAGGGAAGGAACTGATATACCAAGTGGATATAATAAAGCAAACTAAGAAGCTCCTCATCTCTGCTCTGCAAGCTGTAAAATTGCTGAAAAATAGGTGTCAGATGTACGCATTGATGATTGATTTAGATGCGAAGGTCACACCCTTTAGAGGAAGTGGAGCTAGTTAAGGAGTTCCTAGACATCTTTCCAGATGATCTATCCCAACTATCACCTGACAGGGAGCTAGAATTTGCTATAGATCTGATCCCTGGAGCTGCCATGATGTCAATGGCTCTGTACAAAATGGCACCAACAGAATTGAAAGAGTTGCAAGTACAGTTGCAAGATCTGTTGAAGAAGAGATTCATATACCCAAGTGTATCACCTTGGGGTGCTCCAGTGTTGTTTGTTAAGAATAAAGATGGATGTGCATTGATTACCAGGAATTAAACAAGTTTACCATCAAGATCCGGTATCCATTGCCACACATTAATGATTTGTTTGATCAACAACAAGGTGCTAAGGTATTTTCAAAGATTGACCTCAGATCTGGATATTATTAACTCAAGATAAAGAATATTAATATATCAAAGACAACCTTTAGAACTTGATACGATCATTATGAGTTCTTAGTATTGTCTTTCGGGTTGACTAATGCACTAGCAGCTTTTATGGATTTGATGAACCGAGTGTTTAATGATGTTCTTGACAAGTGGGTCATTGTTTTCATTGATGATAGCTTGATCTACTCGAAGTCAGAAGAAGACTATGCAAAACACTTGAGGATGGTACTACAGAGATTGAGAGAGCAATAGTTGTATACGAAATTCAGCAAGTGTGAATTTTGGCTTAAACAGGTTGGATTGAAGTGGATCCCAATAAGGAGGAAGCCGTAGTAGATTGGGAAGTACCCAAGAGCGTAACAGAAATTAGAAGTTTCTTCGGTTTGGCAGGTTACTATAGACGCTTCATCGAGAACTTTTCTCAAATTTCAGCACCAATGACCAAGTTGACTAGAAAGGGTATAAAGTTTGATTGGTTAAAGGAGTATGAAGAAAGTTTTCAAGAACTGAAGAAGTGACTAATGTCAGCACCAGTGTTGACTATTCCTGAAGGCACAGGTGGGATGACAATGTATACCGATGCTTCCAAAGTTGGATTAAGCTATGTACTTATGCAATATGGCAAGGTCGTAGCATATGCGTCCAAACAATCGAAGGACTATGAAAAGAACTACCCTACCCATGACTTGGAGCTAGCAATGATCATTTTTACCTTAAAGATTTGGCATCACTACTTGTATGGTGAAAAGTGCGAAATATACAATGACCACAAAAGTCTTAAGTACTTTTTCACCCAAAAAAACTTGAATATGAAACAAAGGAGATGGCTTGAGCTTATGAAAGATTATGATTGTAATATTCAGCATCACCCAGGGAAGGCCAACGTAGTGGCAGATGCGTTAAGCTGGAAAGCTCAAACTGTGTCACTTTCCTATCTAGTTGTCAATCGAAAGCTCGTACAGGAGGCAATATTAATGGAGGAAATTCTCTTATATGAGAGAGCAACCTTGGAATTAGAGCACCAGGTAGATGATGTTCAATAGTTGACTATATCCTCAATGGCTCTACAGGTACACTCATCCATCAAGGAAGAAATCATAACGAAATAGCCTTTAGATCCTGAGTTGTAGTGGATCAAAAAGAAGATTCAAGAGCAACAATGAATGACCCTAGCTTTACATTAGCCAATGATGGGGCACTGTTGTTTAGGGGCAGATTATGTATACCCTACGACGAAGTAGTACAAGATAAAATAGTAAAAGAGGCACATAGTTCTGAGTACTCTCTTCACCCTGGAAGTACCAAGATGTACAAAGACGTAAAGCAACACTACTAGTGGCCAGCAATGAAATCCATAATAACTTTGTATGTGTCGACTTGTCTTGTATGTCAAAAAGTCAAAGCTGAACGACACTGACCTTTTGGCACTCTTCAACCGCTCCCAGTACCTGAATGGAAGTGGGATAACATTATAATGGACTTCGTCACCGGACTACCACGTACACCCAAGGGAATGGATGCAATTTGGGTAGTGGTTGATAGGCTTACTAAGGTAGCTCACTTTATTCCAATCAGGACCACTTACACCATGGATAAGCTGGCATAGCTTTACATGGATAATGTTGTACGCTTTCATGGTGTACCAGTGAGCATTGTATCAGACAGAGACCCGAGGTTTACCTCCAGATTCTGAAAAAATTTTCAACAAGCTTTGGGATCACAATTGAATCTGAGTACAATCTTCCATCCACAGACAGACGGACAGTCCGAGCGGACAATACAGATATTAGAAGATATGCTCCGAGCCTGTGCCATGGAAATGAGTGACAGTTGGGAGGAATAGATACATCTTATAGAGTTTGCTTATAACAACAGCTACCAAACTACAATTGGGATTACTCCATATGAAGCATTGTATGGTAGAAAGTGTAGAACTCCTCTATACTGGGACGAAGTAGGTGAACGTCGAATGCTTGGACCAGAAATGATTCAAATGACATGTGATAAAGTCGATGCCATTAGAGAAAGAATTAAAGTAGCCCACTCATGTCAAAAGAGCTATACGGATAGCCGTAGGATGGAAATGGAATTCCAAGAGAGAGAGAAAGTGTTCCTCAAAATATCTCCTACCAAAGGCCTGTGAAGATTTCACAAGAAAGGCAAGTTAAATCCGAGATATATTGGGCCATTTGAGATTTTGAAGTGAGTTGGAGCAGTAGTATATATGGTGGCATTACCACCTTCCCTCAGCAGTGTTCACAACATCTTCCATATATCCATGCTGAAGCAGTATGTTTATGATCCATCTCATGTATTACCTATGGAACCGGAATACTTAGAAGCTGATATGACATATAAAGAACATCCGACTGAGATCTTAGACCGGAAGGTGAAAACCCTTAGCAACCGCTCTATCACTTTTGTGAAGATTTGGTGGGCCAACCACCCAATCGAAGAGGCATCTTGGGAGAAAGAGGATGATATTCAAACCTTGTATCCTTATCTTTTTGGACAACCAGGTGTTACAATTTTGGGATAAAATTTTCAAAAAGGGAGAAAATGTGATACTCTACTTTCTCAACCCGGTCTAATTAACTGCATTGACTTGGTTTGATCATATAGGGGCTGAACCGGAGAAAACTGACATAGGTACCATATAGAATATGGTAGCAAGGGTGACCTTGAACTTGGGTTGGCCTGACATGACCGAGTGGGTACCAAATGTAATATGTGCACCCAAGGCTTGCACTTACACGCACCACGAGATTATGTATAAAAAGTAAAGGTACGTACTAGTATTTGTGGATGCCAATATAATCTAATATTATGTGGGAGTTTATTCCCATTGAAGCCCACCTGAGATGTATCCACCTGAGATTTAGCCCACCTGAGATATACCCACCTGAAATAGCCCACCTGAGATTTAGCCCACCTGAGATGTACCCACCTGAAATGTACCCACTTGAGATATACCCACCTGAGATTTAGCCCACCTGAGATATACCCACTTGAGATAGCCCACCTAAGATTAGCCCACCTGAGATTTAGATGATATTTTAGGGGCTCAGGTATAAAAGGGGCGACATTAATTGTCTTTTCCCTCATTAATGTTAGTTGGTCGGCGGGAGAGAAAGAAGAAGAAAGGAAAAGAGGAAGAAGAAGAAAGAAGAAGAAGGGAAAGTTGACCGTGGAGCTTCACTATAGTTGGGTCTTGGTATTTTGAGCCCGGATTTATGATCAGCTCGTCGAGGTCTTCGATTTGAGTAGGTATTGCACACATTCCAAGGATTCTTAGGAAAACCCCGTCCTTAAACCCTCTTTTTGATTTTTGGGAAAGAACTCACTTGGATCTTGTTAATCATACTTGGATAATCAAATCTAAGGTCTAACGGAAGGTATGTATAATGATTTTGAATGATTTGAAAGGAGTGTTGGTGAAGATCTAGAGTATTTGGAGGTTCTTGAGTAAAAGAAGTGAAATTTTGGGTTTCATTGTTGTTCTTAAAAAAGAGGTAAGAATCTTTCTTTTCTTTTTATTTGATCTTAGATCTAGGTTGAGGGCACGTGGTTGGACCCTAGATAAGTTATTTGAGTCACCGGATCATCCCCAAACAAGTTCCTTAAGCCAGAAGGAAGTCGAGAATAACGTTGAAAATTTTTCGTTCAAAGACTGAGGGGTATTTTTACCCCACCTGTCTTCTGATTTTGGCCCACCTGAGTTCCCAGAACTCAGATTCTAAGTTCTAGAGTAATCGACTGGCATAACCCACCTGTCTTCTATTTTTAGCTTACCTGAGTTCCCAGAACTCAGTTTCTAGGCTCTGGAGTAACCGACGGGCTACATAGCCCATCGGTCTTTGGCTCTAGCCCCCTTGTCTTTCTAGAATTCCTAGAATTGGTCCAAATTTGATGGGTAACCCCCATTTATGATTCTAAATCTGATTTTAGTATTCAAACATAATGATTTTGACCCCAAAAATACTGAAATGATAAACCATTATATTTATGATAGGCTACACTCAACATACGCGTTCCCACACATCGGATCTTTTTCGTACCAGGTACAAGCACTGTGTACATATACAAGTAAATGGGGAGAAGACTTTGATTTAATTTCAAAATGTTATGCATCATTTAATATGTGTTAGTCTAGCCATGTCATCATATTACTTGTGTGTAGACATCACATATGCCATATCACGCATTGTATGTGCATTTACATAACATGTTATGCTTTATTTTATGATGAATATCCCTTATGTCTTGATATATATGATAGAATAATTTCATTTGGATATGACGTATACGCTAGATTAAATGCCATAGTCGGCTTAGAAACGAGTGCATGGTGGCTCATGGTATGGGATGCGGTGCCATTGTGTAATCGTACTATACTCATGTAAAGGCATGTAGCTAGGATGTAATTTACACTTATGCTACGACCCTTCCCAATAGGGGTTTATGTGTTGGGGGATCATTGGGGCGAAGCATCTGGTTACGATTGTCAAACTCTTACAGCGGCTAGAAGTAGGCACGACTGATCGCTAGGACAGTCGATAACCCCAGTGATATATTTAGAGGGCCAATCATATTGCTTTTATTTCAGGTGGAGTCACCCATTTACTTTCTGTTCTTTAAATTTGCAGATAGTCGGCCTGCATTTTAAATTTCGGTACCAACGGTAGGCCATCTTCAATAACCCTATGGGCGTATCGCAGGATGGGGTTCACGGCTCGTACCCGGGGTATACGCGTACTGTGGTTATGAGTAGCATAAAACCTATGACCTAGTAATGTTGTTAGGCTAATAGGGTTAAAATGAATTGCATATAGGCGCATTTGTGTTGTGACTATTTGTGTGGTTTTCCTTATGTGGTCTTCCTTTCCACTTACTGGGCCCGTGAGTTTATCCCACGTGCACAACTCTTTTTAGGTGACTTTATAGGTTACCCGACTATTGATCAGGAGCCGAACCCCACTAAGGAGTTTCCATCTGAGGACTGGTGGGTCCCTGCCGAGTTTGAGTATGGTGCCAATTGCATGTGCGAGGATTGTGCTGTGTGGCAGCTATGACTCTTGAGTGATTCTTTTGATTCTTTTTTATGTACTCCCTTTTATTTTTACTTTATACTTAAATTGTTATATTTTTGTATATATCATGCCTTCGGGCCCAAATGTATATAACTTTTATAACTCAATTTGGGTATCAAGTATTTGGGAAACAATTATAGGTATTATTATGAATTGGTTTTTTGCTGAAAATACAGGTCTTATCTTAGTTTAGTAGACATATGTTATATCGCAGTTACTACATTGTTGATCCTTGCAGGTTTGTGAGTTAATCGATGTTAACTTGGTCACCAGCTCGGTCTTGTACGAGTAAGGTGTGACATGACCTATGTGCGATGACCTAATTTAATTAACATTATTTTGTTTTATGACAATATTAGTTACTGGAGAAGGTGTGATACCCTACTTTCTAAACCCGGTCTAACTTTCAGTTGGTTCGGTTTAGACTTACAGGAGCTGAACCCGAGCGAGCCGATTCGAATACCTTATGGAACATGATGGCAAGGGTGATTCTGAACTTAGGTTGGCCAAATGAGTTGGAGTCAATGCCTAGTGAAGTCCGCGTACCCAAGCCGTGCACTTGTACGTATCACTAGGCCATGTACGCATAATAAAGGTACGTGATCGTATTTTATTTCAAGTACGCATATTAATTGATTACCAGGAGTGAAATATGTGTTGGATCCAAGCCCCATCAAAAATCCCAATGTTGGGCTAAGTTTTAGCTGACTGATGGATCGTCATAGGTGGGTCGGGCCAGCCAGTGTGACCTACCACTCTGGTCATTAGATATTTTAACCCACTATAAATAGCATTTATTACCTCTCTTTCATCTAATTCGTTGTTTTACACGGTAGTTGAGGAAAGTAAAGAAGAGAGAGAAAAAGAAGAAAGAGGAGAGAGGAAGGAAGAATAAAATGGAGAAGGAGATGATCATTGTGTGTCGCAGGGATCAGATCTCTTGAATCTGACACCGTATTAACAATCCTCATCTTGAGATCTACGATTTGAGGTGAGTAAAGTCCATATTCCTTAGACCCTTATAAAACCCTAAGTGAAACCCTTCGATTTGGGTAGGAATCCTTTGGATCTTATTATGATCTCTTGAGAATATAAATCTAAGATTTAATAAAGGTTCTATATATTGTTTATAAAGGATTTAGAGGAAGACTTGCAAGATTTGCATTTGTTGATCTCTTGAGCTAAAAGAGAAGATTTGGGGTTTTGAGGTGTTCTTGAGCAAAGAGGTAAGATCCATGCTTGAGACTTTGGATCTAACTTAGATCTATGGTGGAATCATGATTTGGAACCTTAGATTTATGAAAAATATGGTCAAATCGACCCATGTTGGTTTCCCCAAGGCGGGATGAAGAATGGGATAGAGCAGCAAAATCACGGTTGTGAGTGGTGGATGCCTGAAATGGACGAGACCCACTAATCCAACGCCTGCCTGTCCTGGGTGGCTGCTGGCTCCACCGGCAAGCAAGACTGGTGGGTGACCTGGCCCATCAAACTTGACCCGTTAATCTAAACAGAGCTATTGGTCAGACAGGCGAGCAAGGACTAGTGGGTGCCTTGCCCACCGATTGACCTACCAATCTGACTTCTCAGATTTCAATTGGGCCAAAATTTGTTGTGCAACTTTCTCTTGTGATTTTAAACATGTTAAGATCATTATACCTTGTTAGTTATGACCCTAAAATGGTGATATACTAAATCCAACTATTTTCATGATAGCTTGCAATAGAGACTTACGTCATCACACGTCGGATCTTCCTCGTACCACAGGTGATCTTTTTACACAATTAAGTAAGTGGGAAGAGGACATTGCATCATGTCATTTTGGATGTAGACTAGCCATGTTATTATATTATTATTGTATAAACTAGTCATCCATTGGTGCCATCGCATGCATTAACGTGTGCATTATGAAATTCAATTATGTTTTCACATACTGATATCTTTAATTGTTAAATGTCTGTTCATGCTTTGTGATATGAGATGGATGACTTTAAATTATTGAATATAATGTTTGCTAGACTCGATGCCGTAGTCAGCTTAGACACGAATGCATTGGTGACCCGTGGAATGGGATGCGGTGGCACTATACAATCGTAATATCTCACATAGAAGCATGCAACTAGGAATGATATATCCCTGTGCTACAACCCTTCCCAGCGGGGGTTTAGGTGTTGGATATATCACTGAGGGAAAGCCCGAGGTTGTGTACCAACGGTGGCGGTTAGAAGTATATCCGACTAATCACTAGGACTGTCGGCAACTTTGGTGATATAATAAGAGGGCTAATTATACTGCTTTTAAATTAATGCAGGGCCAAGGCCCATTTTACTTTTCCTGTACCAACAGCTGGCCTTCTCTGGCAACCCTATGGGTGTATTACGGGATAAGGTTCACAACTCATACCAAGAGCATACACGCACTATGGTTGCAAGTAGCACATGACCTATGACTTAGAATTATTTTCTAGGTGGACTAAGATAATAAAATGAACTGTACACATATAGGTTCATTTGTATTGCGCATACTTGTGTGGCTTTTCTTTTCACTTACTGGGCTAGTGAGTTCATCTCACATGCACACCATTTTTAGTTGATATTCCAGATTATCGGCCGAAGAGCTAGAGTCAGGATCCATCGTGGAGTTTTCAGTTGAGGACTGGTGGGTCCCTAAGGATCTCGAGCACTAGGCCGAGTGTCCGTGTGATAGCTGTGTTACGAGTCAGCAACACTAATACCATACAGGGACTCTTTTTGGTTATTCATGAAATGTTACCCATTTTATGCTTTGGATGTTTAAATTATGTTTCTTATGTATATATCACGCCTATGGGCTCAAATGTAAACGTATTATGTAATACAATTTGGGTATCAAGAGTATTGGGTATTATGTATATGTAAGACTTCCACTAAAATACAGGATTTGCTTGACTTGGTGTGTGTATGTTATGTTGTGGTTACTATATCAGATGATCCTGGTACGTTTTTGGTTAACAAGTGGTAACTCGGTCACCGGTCTAGTTCTATATGGAACGAGATGGGACAGAAGGTATCTTAGCTTCTTGATCATTACTTATTAAGACATAGAACCTAACAAACAAATTGCTCTGACTCCACTCAGATTGCTCGGTAGAGTGTCCGTCTTGGTCTGAAGCCACTCAAAACTCTCAACAGTGCATCCTGTTGTTCGAGAAGTTGCTTTAACCCTTCAGCAGTTTGTCCCTCTAGTTTGGGAAACTCCAAAATTGAGCGCACTACCACCATCAAAGGTGAGCCCCACAAGGGCTCAACCTCTCAAGCAAGAACATCCTCAATAGGCAGACAGACACCATTAATCAAAGGAGGGACCTCTAGCTGCTCCACAACAATAGATTAGGTAGTCTCTATCTCAAACACCACAATGGGGGGAAGGAGCAGCAGTGACCCTTCTTTTTTTTCTTCTGGCGCCTCTCTATAGGTAGTCAGGCAAACTCAACCTCTTTCTCCCTTTGCACCTACTCTCAACTTTTGTTCCGAGCTTGGCAAAGGGCGAAGGCTATTTAAAGAGACTTCTAGTTGATTGGCACTACAAGAGAAAGAGAGAACCAGAGTTAGAAAATATTTTGAGAAAAGTAATAATGATTTACAAGTATTAAGTAGGTTGATAACCAGTGCTTAAGCTATGCTGAGCAAGGAAAGTTGTTGGTGTATGATGTCTTGTATTCCGTCGCAGTTTAATCCAGGGAGTACTGGTGCAGCACCTAGACAGG
>NW_024868227.1:37105-128702 GCF_013358625.1 Macadamia integrifolia | reverse complement strand
GCAGGCACTCAACACCAGACATGAAGAAAATTTTGTTCTTCCATCCCTTCATGGAAGAAGGCTTTGCCCTAAAAAAAATTTATTTTCAAGCTCTGATTGAGGGATACCAGCCACAAAGACGATTAAGGAAGTGAAAGTGAAAACCGAAAAAGAAAAGATTGAATGAGGTCGGAAATTGCAAAAACCCTAGCATGTTCTACCAAGATTTGAGAATGAGTTTTGGAGGACAAATATGAAAGAGAGCGAAGATTTCACTTAGAAGTGGAGGGACGGGGAGTCTAAATCCTCCCATAAAGAATTCATCGTAGAGGTAGACTTTATTGCTGACTGAGTCACTAGCTTGCTTGCTCGGTCGGAGTAGGGACTCGGAGGCTGACGAACTTAGGGATGTGGTACTTCTCCCTAGTCTTGACCAGTTCCTCAGTGGTTACTGTGTTTGGCATTGCTTTGCCTCAAACTCCAAATCCACAGAGGGGTTGTTGAAGGCTAAATCAATTCCTCGGGGGTCTCTAGGGTGGTTAGGCTTGGCCCTGCCATAGCAGACGAACGGTAGGGTAGGAATAGAATCTGGGACAACCCCAACAGAGGGCTCCTCTGGAGGGATAAGACTCTCAAAGCAAATATCACTATTTCCAACAGCGATTACTTATCTCTGCTACCTGACTAGCACTGGGGAAAGCCATTCAAGTAGCAGGAAAGAAGAAGACAGAAGAAAAGAGAACCGAAAAGAGAACGTGGGAAAGGCAGAATGTCTTACTGGTATCAAGGTAGAGACCATAAAGCAAAAAAGTAGACTGCGACATCTAGAGTGATCACGGACTAGAAAAATATAGTTGAAAGTGTCGGCAATAGGGTCACAAAAGCACTTGTAAAAGACAAGTAGCAATGTAGAAGTCCTTAGGAGAAGACAAAGACGATAAGGAGAAGAAGAAAAAGATGAGGCAAGAGTGGGGTTATATAAAGCCATGAGGAAGTGGGGGCATTAGATGCCAGCCCATAACTTAAACCTCTGACAAGAGGCATGGAACTCGAATCGAGTAGTTGAGATGGATCTGTTCTAGAGCTAATAGTAGTCATGCATGGTAGGAGTCCAGAGTTTTGAGTTATATTCAAAGTGTATAATATCCCAATTGGTGGGGAATTCCCCTTCCTTTTAGGTGATTTTTCTCGTTTAGGAAAGGTTTGTTCCTGATGAGGCAAAATATGTCACTTTCCTCAGCACGGCTAAAGCATGTACGCAAGCCTGAATAGGACTGAGCCGCTACTTCGGCCTCCATCAGGCCATGCTACTACCTTGACCTCAATCATGCCGTGCTGCTACCTCGGCATCTATCAGGCTGCGCTATCACCTCGGCCTCAATCATGCCGTGCTGCTACCTCAGCATCTATTAGACCGTGCTATCACCTCGGCCTCCATCAGTCCGTGTTCCACCTCAGCCTCCATCAGGTCGGGCTGTTGCCTCGGCCTCCATCAGGTCGTGCTACTACCTCGGCCTCCATCAGGCCGTGCTCCTCCTCGGCCCCCGTCGACCGTGCTTCACCTTGGCCTCCATCAGGTCGTGCTTCTACCTCGACATTCATCAGGCCATGCTCCACCTCGTCTTCATCAGGCCGTGCTATCACCTTGGCCTCCATCAAGCCGTGCTACTACCTCGGCCTCAATCAAGCTGTACTACTACCTCGGCATCTATCAGGTTGTGCTATCACCTCGGCCTCCATCAGGCCGTGCTGCTACCTCGGCCTCCATCAGACCATGCTCACCTCGGCCTCTATCAGGCCGTGCTGTTACCTCGGCATCCATCAGGCCGTGCTTCTACCTCGGCCCGGCGTCAACAATAAGGTTTCCCAAAACGTGTTTTCGTCCACCCCTACATTCAAGGAATGTAATCCCTATTCCGGAGGACAGGACTCTATCCACTACACATCATCATGACGTCACACGGTTGGCCTTTCCGAGTTAAGAGGAGAATATTCCCAGAATCACAGAGCCACTCCCCTTGAGGACTCCACGCCTAAACAGGACTCTTCATAATCGTCTCCCACTTGCCCTCCATCAGCAGCCTATAAATACCAAGGTAAGCCTCCATCACAAAAGATCGATTACTCACTTCTGATACTATAAAAGCTCTCTTGAGCATCTGTTGTGGAAAGGTCTAACTTAGGCATCGGAGAGTCCCCCATCGGGCCAGCCCAGCTCTCCCCTATCATCTCTTCTGTGCAGGTCGGCCAAAGCACCAAGAACTGCAGGGAAGATCGTCCGGTTAAATTTTTTCTGCATCAGATTGGCGCCATCTGTGGGAAATTGTTACAAAAAGTCACCTTGGAACAACGCAATTAAGGAGTGAGAAGGTCGTTTCTTCAACGACAACACAAGCAAGATCCACTCGGGAAGTACCACCTGGACGTTCCCATTCACCACCAGTGGCAGGGTAGGAAAACGTCCCAGCAGAGACCCCTCCAGAAGGACCCTAGCAAACTAGGCCTGATGCATAGGTTGCCCAGGGAGAGGGGGATCAGCGCGAGCAGAACCCTCAGCTATCCCGCCATGTCCCCTCGTCCCAAGTAACTCACCCGAACATGGAAGAACAGATGCAGAGCTTGCAGCTGTAGGTATTAGCAACTAACACACTGGTGAGGGATTTCATATGACAGTTCGGCTCCACACTTCTAGTACCACGCACTAGTTCACCTCAGTCGCCTAAGCCGGTTCCAAGTAGAAATCCCAATAACGAATCTCCTAACAACAGCATCACCCCCCAATCAATAGCAAGAAGGGGGTTGGCCAGAACTTCGTACACTGTTCATTTGGTACCACCGCGATCTCTTACTGAGGGGCGCAGGTGAGGTCCCGTGCCTGCCCAGATCGGGAGAGCCGGTCGTTCTGAACATCATCGGAGCCCAAAGACACATGATACTCATAGATCCCCACACCGGGCAGGAGGATGCCAACCGTCACCTCAAAGACTCACTAGAGGTGCTCGTCCGCACAGAGAAGTACATGAGAACTACTAGAGGCAAGCTCGACAAGATTGACCCCACCCTGGTCAGAGCTCACCCATCAGGCCGACCAGAGGTGCACCACGGTATGGTCACCAAGGCCGAGGAAGAAGCCCCAGAAGAGGAGAAGGGGCACGCTGATCAACAGATGGCAGAGCTAAGGAGAGATGATATCCAACCGAGCCGAGGTAAGGCCGAGCCGACCAAGGATCCAGCCACGAACCAAGCTATCACATACGACAACTAGCCCGTGGGTCTGGCCATCCTAACAATCATGGCTGGACCTACTAAAGAATCAGTCAGAAAATCCAAAGCACACAAGCGGTTCGTATGTGTCACGGAACAACCTGTCAAAGCCCTCAAAATGGATCCACCCATTACTTTCTCTGACAGAGATCTGGAAGAGTTGAACTGGCCTCACAATGACGCTATCGTGATCCAATTAGTGATGGCCAACCACCCTTTCCACAGGGTCCTAGTGGACACGGGAGCCTCCGCTGACCTCATGTCATACGAAGCCTTCATAAAACTGGGGCTTGGCACCGGAACCTTAAAACCAGCCCCAGGACCCTTGTACGGATTCTCAGGCATGCCAGCTGAGCTAAAGGGAGTTGTTGACCTACCTATAACCATTGGACAAGTAGCTCAGACAGCCACAACCTTGGTCTCTTTCATGGTCGCCAAGATCGCCTCACCCTACAATGCAATCCTTGGCCGACCTGGTCTCAATGGTCTTGGGGTGATTGTGTCCACTAGGCACATGAAGGTCAAATTCCCAACCAGCAATGGAGTCAGAGAATGCAAGTCCATCCAGAAGGAATCCCGGGAATGCTATATCAGCTTCATAAAATCTGCCAAAAAATCGTGCTCAGGCTTAGCATGTATGGTAGAAGTTGTTGATTGTCGAGATAAAAGCATCCTGGCCTGAGTCGAGCCAGTGGAACAGCTGCCTACAAGCCAAATCACTGAGGCCAGTAGACATTTTTATCAGTAGAGAGTTTTATCAGTAGATTGCCTTGAAATCCCATCGATTGGGTGTCAGTCTTGAAGATTTTATACTATCAGCACCTTAGCAGTTATTCAATTTCAACCACGTAGCAGATTAGATTCTATTTTGAAGCAATGTATTTGTCCCAAGTGCATACAACACATCAATATACTATGAAGCTTCTCGCAAAGACCTTAACCAATGAGGCACAAAGACTGGGCCCCAGCTCGGCAGCATCTAAGACCGAGCTCAAGCTCGGAACCATAAGACCAGACCCTAGTCTGGCGACGTAAAGACCTTAACCAATGAGGCACAAAGATGGGGCCCTAGCTCGACGCACCTAAGATCGAGCTCAAGCTCGACACCACAAGACCAGGCCCTAGTCTGGTGACTCAAAGACCTTAACTAATGAGGCATAAAGACCGGGCCCTAGCTCGGCACATCTAAGACCGAGTTCCAGCTCGGCACCACAAGACCAGACCCTAGTCTGGTGACTCAAAGACCTTAACCAATGAGGCACAAAGACCGGGCCCTAGCTCAGCAGCATCTAAGACTGAGCTCAAGCTGGGCACCACAAGACCAGACCTTAGTTTGGCGACGTAAAGACCTTAACCAATGAGGCACAAAGACCGGGCCCCAGCTCGACAACATCTAAGACCGAGTTCAAGCTCGGCACCACAAGACCAGACCCTAGTCTGGTGACGCAAAGACCTTAACCAATGAGGCACAAAGATCGGGCCCTAGCTCGGCGCGTCTAAGACTGAGCTCAAGCTCGGCACCACAAGACCAGACCCTAATCTGGCGACTCAAAGACCTTAACCAATGAGGCACAAAGACCAGGCCCTAGCTCAGCGCATCTTAGACCGAGTTCCAGCTTGGCACCACAAGACCAGACCCTAATCTGGCTATTCAAAGACCTCAACCAGTGAGGCGCAAAGATCGGACCCTAGCTTGGCAGCAACTAAGACCGATCTCCAGCTCGGCACCACAAGATCAGACCCTAGTTTGACAACTCAAAGCCCTTACGAACTAAGGCAAGCAAGCCTGAGTCCCGACTCGGCACCTCAAGCCATTACGCATTAAAGCATTCATGACCGAGCACGGATCGGCACCTCAAGACCTTAGTTTATCAAGCATGCAAGCCCCAGCCCCCCCCCTCAGCACCACAAAAGACCTTAATACAAGGCATATCAAAAAATTGAGCCCTAACTCGGCACCCCTATCTCTAGTCCAAGGCTTAACGCCTCAAGGCCACACTCAGATAGCTGCATCGTCCTCATTCTTCCAAAAAGTTACTCATTTCAGTCCATGCCTGACGCACAAGAAAATAAAGAAAGAAGCACAAGAATACGGAGAGATGAAGACAAAATAAATTTTTCATTCTCCAACAATGGGAATAAGGCCCTCAAAATACATCGCTACTGAAGGAGACATCTGCATAAATATGGATCCATATACATGAGGCTAATCTTGGGGGGCTGATTCACGGGCCTAGCTCAGCACAAGAAAATCTTTCGAGTCGGATCACCTCTTCACCAACATCGATCAAGCTGCAGGGCTGCACCAGAGTAGCATGGACCAGAATGCGCCGCTCATAGTCCGTCAGATTGTAGCCTGGCATCTTACTCTTAATGAACAAGATGGCATCGACCGAGCCAATCGGAAACGAAGAAATGTTAACGTCATCCAACCGCTTCTGATAGGTCTAAGGGTTCAGCCACCTCATTCGCCTCCAGCAACTTCCTATTTTGGCTCTCTAGTTATTGACCCAACATCATTAGGACAGTCCTCCTCAGATCGGGCCATTTCTTCTCCACCCCCATGAAGGCGCCTCGCTGAGAAAGTGAAGCGGTGCATCTCGCATCGGATTAAATCCTCTAGCAGGTCGATTCGAACTGCTAGAGCGAGGGGCTAGTGATGAGGTAAAATATGTCACTTTCCTCAGCATGGCTAAAGCATGTAGGCAAGCCTGAACAGGACTGAGCCTCTACTTCGGCCTCCATCAGGCCGTACTACTACCTCGGCCTCAATCATGCCGTGCTGCTACCTCGGCATCTATCAGGCTACGCTATCACCACGGCCTCAATCATGCCGTGCTGCTACCTCAGCATCTATCAAGCCGCGCTATCACCTTGGCCTCCATCAGTCCGTGTTCCACCTCGGCCTCCATCAGGCTGGGCTGTTATCTCGGCCTCTATCATGCTATGCTGCTACCTCGGCCTCCATTAGGCCGTGCTCCTCCTCGGCCTCCGTCGGTCGTGCTTCACCTCGGCCTCCATCAAGCCATGCTTCTACCTTGGCATTCATCAGGCCGTGCTCTGCCTCGTCCTCATCAGGCCACACTATCACCTCGGCCTCCATCAAGCTGTGCTACTACCTCGGCCTCAATCACGCCATGCTACTACCTCGGCATCTATCAGGTCGTGCTATCACCTCGGTCTCCATCAGGCCGTGCTGCTACCTCGGTCTCCATCAGGCCGTGCTGCTACCTCGGCCTCCATCAGGCCATGCTCACCTCGACCTCCATCAGGCCGTGCTGTTACCTCGGCATCCATCAATCCGTGCTTCTACCTCGGCCTGACGTCAACAATGAATTTTCCAGAAACGTGTTTTCATCCACCCCTACATTCAAGGAACGTAATCCCTATTCCAGAGGACAGGACTCTATCCACTACACGTCATCATGATGTCACACGGTTGGCCTTTCTGAGTTAAGAGGGGAATATTCCCAGAATCACAGAGCCACTCCCCTTGAGGACTCTATGCCTAAACAGGACTCTTCACAATCGTCTCCCACTTGCCCTCCATCAGCAGCCTATAAATACCAAGGTAAGCCTCCATCACAAAGGATCAATTACTCACTTCTCATACTGTTAAAGCTCCCTTGAGCATCTGTTGTGGAAAGATCTAACTTAGGCATCGGAGAGTCCCCCGTCGGGTCAGCCCGACTCTCCCCTGTCATCTCTTCTGTGCAGGTCGGCCAAAACACCAGGAACTGTAGGGAAGATCGTCCGGTCAAATTTTTTTCGCATCAGGTCCTTACCTTGGAGGTTACATATTTGATCAGGAGTGGATCTTCTTGTGGTGATTTTCCTTTCTTTATACGGGATTCTCCGAGCATCCATGAGTAGCTCGGTCGATCGGTTACCGACCTAAGGATGCAGACTTGGCTATGGCGCGTCCTTGAGCTGATCCTAGTTCAATTTCTTGATCTCTAAGTCTGGTTTGACTGACCCTAGCTCAACTGACCTGTTGCACCCAGCCTTAGTTCCTTGTGTCGTGCTAATATGGGCAAGTATGTTTTAGCATAACAAAATGCTTCTCACTCTTGCTTATCCACTAGAGTTTACAGGAGTAGCAGAATGCCCTAAACAAGTTCTAAACTGAGTGGCCAAGTGACCAATGCAAGTCTAGTCCTTGCAATAACTGTCTGAGTGACCAGTGCGTGTTTTCAAGCATAAGTGCTATAGTTGTAGTTGCTTCGTGCCAACAAGACTTCATCCAAGCAGTGGTAGCTCTTCCATTAAGTAGATAAGTCAGTGCCATAATGGAGAGAGGGCAACCGCCATCCGTTCATTTTTTATTTTGAATTATTCTCGGCATCTTGCTCATTAAAGCCTTGCAGATTTTCTGGATCAAGTGCTTAGGTGGCAGCAACCTTTAGTTGATTAAGAGAAGTACTATTGAAAGTTAAATGAATGGGGATGCACTACGTCATCAATTGCGCCATCGTTTGAGAGATGAGGAATTGCTACCAAGTTGGGACTCTCTATGGCCACCTCATTCCAACTATAAATACTAAGGTAAACCCCATTCAAAGGGATCGGAACTTTTCCTTTATGCTTAGAATTACTGTTTATAAAGAGATTTGACTTAGGCATCGGAGAGTTCCCTACCAGAATAGCCCAACGCTCACCTCTTTTGTTTATCTTATGTTTGTTCTTTTATGCAAGACATATGAAAAACCTAGGACAATTTCTTGTCCCAATAGTAAAGAAAACTTGATCCAATAACATTTTACCATTTGTGTTAGTTGGGTAGATCTTTTCCATTACTTACTGATGCAGAAAAATTTGACCGGACGATCTTCCCTGCTGTTCCTGGTGCTTGTGCCGACCTGCACAGAAGAGATGACAGGGGAGAGCCGGGCTGACCTGACCGGGGACTCTCCAATGCCTAAGTTAGATCTTTCCACAACATATGCTCAATAGAGCTTTTCCAATAAGAGAAGTGAGTAATCAATCCCTTGTGATGGAGGCTTACCTTGGTATTTATAGGCTGCTGATGGAGGGAAAGTGGGAGACGATTGTGAAGAGTCCTATTTAGGCGTGGAGTCCTCAAGGGGAGTGGCTCTGTGATTCTGGGAATATCCCTATTAACTTGGAAAGGCCAACCGTGTGACATCTATGATGACGTGTAGTGGATAAAGTCCTGTCTTCCAGAATAGGGATTACGTTCCTTGAATGTAGGGGTGGACGAAAACACTTTTATGGAAACCTTGTTGTTGACGTCGGGCCGAGGTAGCAGCACAGCCTGATGGAGGCCAAGGTGAAGCACAGCATGACGGAGGCCGAGGTGGAGCACGGCCTGATGGAGGCCGAGGTGGAGCACGGCCTGATAAAGGCCGAGGTAGCAGCACGGCCTGATGGAGGCCGAGGTAGCAGTACGGCCTGATGGAATCCGAGGTAGCAGTAAGGCCTGATGGAGGCCAAGGTGAAGCACAACCTGACGGAGGCCGAGGTGGAGCACGGCCTAATGAAGACCGAGGTAGCAGCACGACCTGATGGAGGCCGAGGTGATAGCGCGACCTGATAGATACCGAGGTAGCAGCACGGCATGATTGAAGCCGAGGTGATAGCGCAGCCTGATGGAGGCCGAGGTGATAGCGCGGCCTGATAGATGCCGAGGTAGCAGCACGGCATGATTGAGGCCGAGGTAGTAGCACGGCCTGATGGAGGCCGAGGTGATAGTGCGGCCTGATGAGGCCAAGGCGGAGCACAGCTTGATGGAGGCTGAAGTAGTGGCTCAGTCCTGTTCAAGTTTGCATACATGCTTCAGCCGTGTTGAGGAAAGTGACATATTTTGCCTCATCACTTACTAATCCATAAAACTAATGCAGTTGCATTAAGGTGAAGAGAAAATCTCTTTATCTACCATGATATGACTTAACAAAATTTTTATTGCCTAAGATAGAAACACTGGTTCATGATGTGATTTTGTCATACCAAATTGTGGTTGTCCGAAGAGATAGAATCGGTCCCTACCAAATTGGAGCTTAATTTAGTGCCATGGAAACATGAGGCCGGCGGAGGCAGCCAGGCACAGATGGAGAACGACCCACAAATAGATATTAAATTGACGAATAATTAAAGCAAAGGAAAGCCAATAATAAAAAACTGGACCCCACAAGGATATGTATCGTTGCAACATTGCTTCCCTAGTTGAGTACTCCACCACAATTTGACAAGCCCTCTACAGAGAATTTTGGGACGCCGAACAAGATAACGGCCCGTTAGATCTAGAGGTGTTAACCGGTCAGTCCGGTTGTTTTCCGATAGGTCTAATTGGTTTCATCAATTTATGTCCCTACATGTTTTAACCCGTTTTGATGATCGAGCCTTATACGCAAGGTATGAATATGTTTTTATTCAGCAATCGATTGGGCCAATTTAATCCCTTGTTTAAATGGGGAATCGAATCTAGGACCATGCTTCTATCACATAATTTTCAATTCGTCCTAATCATCTGGACAATCCACGGATGAGTCGGCTCATCCACCTCTTTTGAATCTTTTAGATTTCTAAATTTTCGTTCCATCCTTGTGATAATGCTCCATCGATCCCTTGCTTGACTCTCCTTGCTTCAGCTTCCTGTGCCCTTCTTGCATGCATAGCCCTGATTCACAAACTATTCGTAAAGAGTTTTTAGAAATAAGTAGTGCTCCCATCTTGCTTCCTTAGTTGAGGGGTCAAAGCTTCCATTATAAATGAGTATGGATCTGTCAATAGATGATAGGCTGAGATAGAAGGTTAATTAGGGGTGGTGGAGGGTCATTATATGAGTTGTGGTTGTCTAATACCTGATTTGGGGTATGTTGGTCTAGGTTATTCAGATCTGCTTCCCAACGCAGGATGCTGGACAGCAATAGATTTGGATTGATCGAGTTTTATGTTTTTGAAGAGGATGGAGTTACGAGGATACAAATGAAGTACATGGCGATTGAGGTGATTGAGCAGATGGGTAGCATACGTTTGAGATCATGAATGAGAATTATTGATGGAATTTATAGTACTATAATTCTTAAACCATAATAGCAATCTTAATATTACACAATGAATCGTTTCAATGCAAGGAAGAATAATATACTATCCACCGTCAATGACGTATTGTTTTTAGCGAGCTTGACGCAACCATTGATGTTGCCCTTGTATGAATGAACAACCTTCTTTTTTCTTCAATAGAGATAGCTTTCTCCCCTTAGTATGCACTCCTCTAGTGGATGAGATTAATATGTAGCCATACAAGGGGGACGTAATTCCTTGAATAAAACAATGTCCATCTCCCATTGAGATAGGTCAATCAATCAGAGAACAAATTTTCCCTATTTACAATCAAACTAATATGATAGAACCCAAGGGGGTAGCGCAATTAGTGAGCAACAAACTTAGTACGAGCCGTAAACTTGGACATCCTAAGTTTGACTTCCACTAAGTGCACCTTGGGCCACTCACACGGGGGTGTTTAATGCTCTTCACTCCTTTCGACGAAAGTTGAATATTTTGCAACATAAATGTCTTTGCTTATTCAAAGTTAATGGATCATAATAAATTTTTTTGTAGAACCAAGGGGAAATTCTCTCACTCCTTAAGGCTCCGTTTGGTTGTAAGTGAAATTTAAAGGTAACTGAAGTGAAATTTTCATACTTAAAATAGAAATGTTTGTAATCATTACCCCATGTGATTCATTGTAATTGTATAAACTACTTAATTTTTTAACCATATGCAATAATGATACATTTTACATGTAATTTTTATTTTACATACTATAGCAAAGGGTTTTGGATGCAAAGTAAAGTGAAATTTTATAACTAAATATGGAATGATTTGACATTAATGTTATAGTCATATGAGGTAATGATTATATACATTTCTTTTTTAAGTATAAAAATTTCACTTCCCTTCCCTTTAATTTCCCTTGCAACCAAACATAGCCAAAACTTCGCTTACATTTATTCAAATGCTCCTATTCTCACTGAACTTCTTTTTTTATTCATCTCTGAAAAGTGAATTTCCACCCCTTTTTCTCTCATGGTAGTTGAAAATTCTTGAATTACCTCTAATTACCCCTACATCCCCAGCATCACCCCTCCCATGCCTTATATATCTCCATCCTTAATTTTTGCTCTCACTTGCCTCATCTATATCGCAAAGGTTATGTTCTCAATATTGCTGCTAAAGTTGTAATAACATACAAAACCACATATCGATTAACTAACATTTAGAAAAGTAATACATTTGATTCATAACATGCGACCATCTCATGTTAATAGAATTTCCCATGCCCTAAACAACAACTATCATAAAAGACAGAAAAAGAAAAAGAAATAAGGCAAACAAAGAAATAAAAGATGATAAGAAAAGATAAATATCAGCAGTAAAGTATAAAACCTTCAAAGGAAAAATCCTTATAGGGGATCGGCTACGTGGATCTTTGTTCTCGACAGAGGCCTATCAATGGTCAAACTAGAATCCAACCCTATCATATGCATATCTTTACTAACCACTTCGCCAATAGTCATTTTAGATCTATTTGTACCTCTACTAGGACCCTCAATATATATCTTTTTAAAAAAAATTCCTACGTTCCCCTAGTAGTGCCTGTAAAGGCTTCATATCTACTAAATACACTACTTTTATTGCTTTCACAGTAGGGAACACCCACACCCAGGTTTTTTCTAATATAAAACTGAGAGGTCACTTAATGTCAATTGCATGTGAAAATACCCATTGTCTGGTTTACCCAGCATAGAACTAGAAGGCACACCCGCTGCTAGGGAGCACCCAACATGGTGTCTAGTACTAACTAAACACCTTGTACAATTTAATAACATTAAAAAGGACTTATACAAATGTCTATAGTGAATCATAAGCTAGTATAGATATTCAACAAATTCACCAATACCTAGCATATACAAATACATACATGTAATAATGTTCAAACAAATACAGAGATGAAAGTGCTTAGAACCTTTATTTTGACACCCACCCCCGGTGTCTAGTACTTACTAAACACCTTGTACAGATTAATAACATTAAAATGTGCTTATACAAATGCCCTATAGTGATGCATAAGCTAGTATAGGCATTCAACACATTCACCAACACCTAGCTCATGCAGATACATATAGATAATAATGTTAAAACAAATACAGACATGAAAAGTACTTACTACCATTATTTGTGACACCCGGAGATGGATTTAAGAACCTCCACTGGCCTCTTGAATCTTCAACTCCACTTATGAAGGTGAACTTCACTTTTCAAATGTCCATTGCTGTGAAGGGACCACACCCACTGCCTCTCTTTGTCTCTTCTTCTTCAACCCACAAGAAGCACTGCAAATCCTAACTTTTCCTCCTTTTTTATCATTTGTTTTCAGTAAGGCAATATCACACCTCTACCACCCTCCTAAACCTCCATTATTGGACTTGCTAAGGCTCGCTGGATGTCAAAACACACATCAATGTACATAACAACAAAAAGGGACCTCGTTTCTTCTTCAATAGAATGGGAAAACACAAACCCTAACTTCCCTTCATCTATTCTTGCAAAAAAGATCTTTTGAGTCTTCAATGGGGGTTCAATATTTCTTTAAATTTTTCAATGGATAAGGGGAACCACAAACCCTAACCTAACTTTGATTTTTTCTTCATTCTTATCTTCTCATCAATAAATCACCATTAAAACCCAATAACTAAACTCAAAAAATCTTCAATAAAGTACACATAGCTTGCTTTTGATTGTTAAGCATAACCAAAGGAGATAAGAGAAGGGGACAGCATTCTCTACAAAAGCCGTGGCATTTTCTTACTCACACCTATTTTCTTGTTGCAAGTGGATACTACCCAAGCAAAGGAGCAATTCCAATTTGAAACACCTAAAAATCGGAGTTCAAACGAGCAAGTTATGAACATTTAAAATTAGACTATTAAGGAGGCTTAAAATAGAATCTTTTGATTACTTTTGGTATATTGGTGTGGCACTGAAACAGGAGGCAAATGATCATCGTATGATCGAAAACTCGAACTGACACAATATATTTGGGCCATCAGATGGGTGTCAAGATACAGATAAATCTTGGCCTTCACATGCAGATCACATTATTGTTGAAAATTGGCGCACGACGTGTGGCTTTGTGCAGATTGACGTCTTCAGTTGACGTTACGGCTCATGATTGGTTGAAGCGAGAAATAATCTTCGTACTCGTTGGATCTGTCAACTTTAGGCGGGAAAGAATACACGCAATTGAATTTAAATCTTGGTTGGAGTGTACTATGAGATCACTCGAAACGACATCTCGATGGCGGTGGACTTGTAGATGTGATGCATGCAGATATCAGAGCTTCAGTATGGCACGACACGCAGTTTCTTCACACACCTGCCCACTCGCAAGCCTCACAATAAATCAACAACGTTGCCTTCAACGAAAAACGACACCTGTCCTTGGATTGGCATATGGCCTACATGGCTTCTCCTCAAGCCATGGATCTGGATCTGAGGAGGTTTAGAAAATATCAAATAGCTCCTTCCACGCCATTTAATTTTCTTAGAAAAAGTCCCCAAGATGCTTAGATCAACTATGGACCATTGATATGGTACCCAATCAAACTTTTGAAATTTACATAAAGGCGCTTCAACTTTTAATATATAATGATCCATCCCTGAGACATCAAAAGCAACATCGATAGGTGTCCAAATTTGGACTTTGGGATTTTTCAGACCAGTCGCATGGAAATTGTTGTATCTCCCTCATATGACCTCGGTATCTGACAAAATGAGTTGTGTTTATTGAAGCTCTAAATATTTCAAAACAACTCATCATCAGACTTGACCATGTGAAATGATCATATTTCTTTTAAAATTTTCTTAAGCCATATCCTCTTCTTCCACTATTAGATTGAGGAGAATCTAAGTGTGTTGAGAAGGGTACAACATACTCTAAAACTTTTCAAAAAGTAATGACTACTAAAAAATTCATCATTAATATTCAAAATATTCCTTAACATATAAGTCAATTTTTAGAATCAAACTTAGAAATCTGCAACACGCACCATTGCTGCACCCATAACGTTCATCCAGCTTCTGATATTACACTCATCAATATCATTTAAGTGATCGTACATTATGTCACATCATCACTTTTGGCCACCTTATCATTAATATGTGGCTAAAGTTGTAGACAAGACAACTAATATACAACAGTAATATGAGATCACATCTCATATATATCTCAAGGTTCCAACTAAAAATAGATCCTCCCAACAATAATGATTAACTTAATTATATGTTACCATAATGGCTAGAACTAAATTAGGAAATGGTAAGATCTCATTAACATGCAATGTATTAGCACAACAACATTCCTAATGTAGTATTTACCAATACATACAGAAACAATTATACACAATCAAAACCTCTCAATTTTGGTAGGAAATTACATACTAGTGCTTTCAAAACACAATATCACACAATAGACTATTGGGCATGTATTTATTTACTATCAAAACACATTCTATTGAATGTACAATTACAAAGATTTTACAATTCTAGTTGAACCTTTAAAATCTTTCAAAAAAATATTAATGAAAATAAATGTTAATAAATGATATACTATTTAAAATTTTGTAATTTTACGAAAAATCTATTAGATCTGGATTTGTGTTAAATCAATTACAAACATTCTCTCTCTTTGATATTCTTTCAATTAGGATAGTGGATTTCATATTAGTTGTCACTTTCGAACACAACTAAATACTATGAATCCATTGTTAGACGTCTATATTGTGAAGAGTCTATATTGTGAAGAGTCGGTCTTTGCCCACTGAGCTACTCCCGTTGGGGTAAATACATCAACCGTTGATGTTCAAAATAAAAAATATGTAACTACATTAAAGATGACCCTCGGGCCAAGGGACCGAACATACACTAAAAGCGGGAATTTTTTTAAATGATGGATAGCAATGCACATGCGAAATCTCATATGTTCAATGTATACATTACATGTGCACTCACATTTGTGCTATGGAATCTTCATTCCTAGGTACATATAGTGCAACTATCATATGAAAGAGGTATCCAGTCATATTCCTAATCATAAACAATTTTAGGTTAACATATAAGGACTACCAGGCCCATTATTAAATCACTTTTAATATTAAATAACTTAATTTAATTAATAGGATATGATAGACACATTTCAACAAGAGATACATAAATGATTGGGGGGAGGGGGAGAGATGCAAAAGGCATAGGAGTGGATGTTGTCAGAAGAGATGTCGTAGGAGGGGTTTGTAGGGGAATTTTGCAGTAAATATAGCTAAAATATAGAGGAATGATAGAAATTCCCCTTAAAATCAAATGTTTAAATCTTCATGCTTCCAACACTAGATTAGAGAAACAGGTGCCCATCAAAACAGGTGCCCACCTCAATTCTTATGAAAACATGTAAAAAATATTTAAAAGGATTGAGTTTTCCTTCAACCATGGTCAAGGGAAGGAGAATCCCTTAATTAGGGGTCTAGATGGTGTGAAAAATATATCACCTGACCGTCCTTACAATTGGGGATGTTATTGACTTTGTATAATAAAGGTGATGAGAAGGATAAGTAATAATGACTCTAAGATGGTGATTGAACCAATTCTACGGATGAAGCAAAACTTTTCCCTATTTAAAAAAAATAAAAATCTTATTGTTATTACAATAATAGTGATATATGTATTATAATCTTGACCCTCATTCGGATACATTGAAGAATTATATGATAAATCTACCCATTGAATGTGAAGAAATGGTTAACATTAATCATGCCAAACTTTTAGCTTCAACTTCAATAATCTCCTTCCATGTAGTTACTTATGCTCTGATGTGTGTGCCCTGCAACCTCTATGTGTAATCCTAAATTTTTTCTAATCATTTTTTCATTCATTCTCCGCTATCTTTGGTTCAATTGGCGAACCAACTGAATTTGTGTTCGTTTAAGAATCAAATCGGTCGAACCATTTCTTGTTGTTTTAAAATATCGGGTTTAACAGAAACCGAGACCTAGCTAATGGGGGAGGCTCTACTGCTCCAACCCATTGCCAGCTATCATCGAAGCAGTGGCTCTTTGGGTTTGGAAAATAAGGGTTGTCCTCGGGGCTTCATACGGTACGTGAGGGGACATGCATTGTTATTGGACTTCATATGGTACATGTGGGGCCATGTGAGAGAGTCAGTGCCCCACATGAGGACAGATGACTTGAGACGCATAGTACATATGTGTCAGAGACCCTGGATACGCTTAAGCTTTTATCCATAAAATATAGAGCTGCTGCCTATATTAGTAGAAATGCAACTCTAAAATAATGGGAAAAATAATGAAAAAATAAGAATAAATAATACACATAAATTTACAAGGTTCGACAAGATTGTCTATATCCCTAGTGAGATGAGATCATGTTTTACTATCAATGGAGAATAGGGTTACAGCATCCATCCCTCACACCTCTCAGTATTGTTTGCATTACAGAGAAAGAAACTCTCTCTACAAATATATAACGAAAAATCCTAATCTAGAAAATACACAATTGCCCTCAAATAAAAAAATTCAGTAGAGGGTTATGCCCTCCTACACCCCCTACTATACAGGGGGGCCTCCTGCCCCCTTGCAACCCCCATGGCCCATTAACCAGCTAGTGAAACCGTCGTCCTGCCTATCAAGGCACTACAGCAGTACTCCCTAGATTAAACTATGACAAAATACAAGACATCGTACACCAACAATCTTATCCTCTGTTAATTGAATCAGTGGAATGACCTTATTTTCTTCTGTCCGACACCAAGGCAATGCATGTGATATATGGTAAAAACTTTAGTGAAACCCATGGTTTCAACTATCGTTCTTGTATCGATTGTATTGGATTGGTATCGATCAATCCCCAATCACTCACTGATCTAGATCGATGATAATCATTTCAGGGGAAAAATAGTACAAAATTAGTAATTAAAAAAAAAAAATGTAAAACCAATTGATACCCCCTGATCCAATCTGATCCGTATCAATATCAGAATCAATATCGTTCCCTAAATCCATGGCGAAACCTGATTAAGGGTACCTAGAGCATAAGGCTTTTGCCACCGAAGAATTTTGAGAGGATCGTAATATATGCAATATTACCCTTATTTAGGATATATTTTGTTTGCTAACATCTGACAACTTATATACAATGGACAATTTTACCAATGAAACCTGATGATGAGCCCAATTAGGCCACTTACTTTGGATTAAATTTTGTTGTTGTTTGGGTTGCAAAAATTTCCTATTATTGAGGATTGCAGTCAAAGAAATAAAATCTGAGAAAGGTATTTTGAAAAATACTAAAGCTTAAAATGATATTTGAGAACCCAAAAAGGCTATTTTGGGGAAGGGTGTAAAGGTGTCAATTTGAAACTAAAACCAAATACCGAATGTGGAATCCAGTCGAATTAATCGAACTGAGCCGAATTGAGTTAATTCAATTCAAATTCAACTTGAGTATGTGAGTTCTCAGTTCATATCAGTTATGATTTAGGGTATGAGAGCAGTTCGTTCAAACAGAATTACTAACACCAAGCTGAATTTATTTTGCAAGCATATATATATATATATATATATAGATATAGATATAGATATATAGTAAGTGTTTTTTGCAAATTAATTTGAGCCCATTGTGGATCAACATACTTGGAGCCATGAATTATAGCATTTAATCATGGTCTAAGAGTAGAACCATTTACAAAACCAAATCAAAATTGCATTAGATAATCGAATTAGAATTGAAATCGAGCCAAACAAAATTAAATCAGCTTAGGTACTTAATTTAGAATTGAATCAGTTCTCAATTTGATTTTGATTCGCCTCCTCATCTTTCTCAATCAGATCAAAATCAAAACCGAACCCAAACCGATTGACACCCTTAGGGGGTGGAGTACCCAGTGAACTTAATCCAACATAACTCTCCCATTTTCTACCAAAAAAAGTATAAGTCTCCAAGGGGTGTCAATCAGTCGGGCTGCCCAGGTCTCGGTCAGGCCTAACTGGGCCTGACGGTGTGAAATCCTTGCACCGTGAATGCCCGTTTACTTAAACGGGCCTAGATTTAGGGGGGTAATGTACGATTTGTAATCAAGCCGGTCGGTGTTGGGCTTTAATCGGGCTACCTTAAACGGACCTTATACAGGCCTTAAACAGGCTATGGACCTATTTAATTCTAAACAGGCTCTAAACGTGCCTACCCTAAAATCCCTTTTTAAATAGATTAAACTATTGACTTTAAAACTACTAGAGGATAACATTTACAATTCCAGAACCAAGGGAATCATGTCTTTAACAATTGAACAATTGAAATTCTTATTTAGCAAGATTCAAGGGAATTATATATATATATATATATATATCCAAGGGAATCATGTTTTTAAAATGTAATATAAGTTGTCAGAATTACACTATTGTTAACAATTGGATGTCCCATTTAGAATGTGGATATTTTAGTCCTATATATTCTTTACTCATATTTTGTAGTATTAATGATAAAATAGGTATTTAAGCATTTTTTAAAGGAGTCGGGCTAGTCGGGCTAAATGAATCGGTTCTAGCGGGCTTCTTAAGTGAGTTGGGTCGGTCAGGCTCCTAACTGGCTAGTGGCTTGCACTATGAAGGTCATTTAATAAACGGGCTGGGCTAAAGCCTGACATATTTATTAAAGGGGTCGATTTAAATCGGACCTTAAATGAGTCGGGCTCGATCGATACTACCAATGCGGGCTCAAGAGTGACACCCCCAAACTTTCCCATTATAAAAAAAGGCCCATGAAAAGCTTGGAAGTCTTTCATCCTCATCTTTTTGACTTTTACATTCCTCCGTGTCCTATTCATGGGAAGTTGTGTAAAAGTGTCTCTCACGTAACAGGAGTTAAGCAAGAATGTCTTTTTTCTTTGCTGAAAGTTAAGCAAGAATATCATGCAATCCTTGCGCGTGATTAATGTTTTAGTTTAATAAAAAATTAGTTGACAAAGAATCCCAGCCGTAGTAGTCTTACACTTCATTGATCCCATCCAATGTTATCATTCATTGGCGAAATAAATAGATTACTAAAAGGTTAGCGGGTAGGTGAGGTCAAGCCCCATTGTTTAAGAAAATATCTTTGAGCACTAATCAAGCTTAATTATAGTCCACTAATACGATGTTAGCCCAATCTAACATGATTAATCTTACTAATACTAAATAATAATATTTTGGATGATTCTTATATATCGGGGGAAGTGTTTCTACGTGTAGAGGTTAGGGGTGAAATAGGGTCGGGTTGGGTTTCTTAAAATCTTAATCCAATCTTATGTCCTCAAAATTCAAATTAGATCTAACTCAATCCTCTCGGATTCATATTCAGGTTCAATTCTATCGGTTTCATACCAATCCAACTCGATCTTAATTGATCGTGTTTTGGGATTTTCAACCCTAACCCGTCTTCAAAGTCAAAAAAACTTGGTCCAAACTCTATTCGGTTCAGAGCGAATCAATAAATGAAAAATAAAGAGGAACATTAATAAAGGTGTTATTTTTTATTTTATAGAGCACAAATTAATCATTTTTCCCCTATCCGTAGTGTGTCTTGATGCAAAGTCATGCTAGTCCACAGAAATTATTTTTTTATATTTTATTTCACTTACGTGATCTACATTGCTGATGATCACTAATCTCCTCAACTGCACCGTCCAGCAAGAAACCTTTGCCCATCACAGGGGCCATACAAATGATCTTAAATTTTAAAAAACTCTCTTGCCGACTAAGAGAAGCGACCAGCGATCGTATACAAAACAAACACATTAGATAACAGCACATGGACCAGTAGGACTTTAAGAAATTAATTTCTAATGGGGTTCTTGATTAATATTCATTGCATTAATCAATATGCAATTAGTTCTTCAAACACTTATATTAAAAATACATTTAAAGGGCACCAGAGGTCAATCCAACCCGGGCCTGCTAGAGGACTCCACTAGCAAAGGCTATTAAGGGGCTTTTTTTTTTTTTTTTTTTTTTTTTTTTTTTCAGAGGGGAGGGTGGTGGGGGGAGGAGAAGGCTACTAATGGAATTAATTGTTCAGGGATTAATGGTGTTAATTTGACATTGATGCAAAATTTTATATGAAATTATAATATTAAAAGAGATTAATTTGATACGATTTTAGTATGATAATGTTGAGCATATTCTTCACGTGGATAATGCTGAGCATATTCTTCACGTGGATAATATACACCTTTTATACTATCTACTTGCCTTGTATATATTTTTCATTCATTACACTTATTCTTTATTTGTGAAATTCTTTCCTTGATGTAAATATTAGTTTTTTTTTCATTAGGATTCTGATTGTCTTTCCTTATGGAGAAATACTCTTTTTCTGTATATAATTTACCTTCATTAGCAATGAAAATTCAATTGACTCTGGTCACAAAATTCCAATTTTTTCATGGCATCAAAGCCAAGTTTTCATTGCTCATCTGTTGGATTCCGTTCATTGCTCCAGCTCCAGTCATGGTCCCTTGCAAGTGATCACCAAAAACACACAGAGATCTTGATGAGATATTAAAACCCACCTCTCTTCCACTATCCCATATATTCATATTTTTTTCTTTCACCTCAATCATTACTTCCACCAACAATTGGACATCTCTTCTCCTATTTTATTTTCTTTTTTCTCAAATCCCTCACTATGAGCATTACCCAGAGCCCACTTCCTGCCACGGTCACTCCTGACCCCTTGACCGACCCTACTGCCCCCGTTGCCGTCACCTCCCTTGATGGTCTTGCCGATCCTTTTTTCCTCCACCCCTCTGATAATCCAGGTACTAACCTGGTCAGTCATCCCTTGGTCGGTGATAATTACTCCACTTGGTGTCGCACCATGGTCATGGCCTTCAACGCAAAAAAGAAGATGGGTTTCATAGATGGGACCATTCTCAAACCCCCTCTCACTGATCCCCATTATGCTGCTTGGCTACGTGTCAACAACATGGTACTATCATGGCTATTGAACTCCATCCATCGTGATTTGGCCCCTTCTGTTCTATACGCCGATTCCGCAGCGGCTGTTTGGAAAGATCTTCATGATCGATTCTCTCCTTCCAATGGTCCTCGCATTTTTTCTCTTGAACGTACCATCGCCACTTTGCAACAACATACTGGCTTGGTTGCCAAGTATAATGGTCTAAAGAGTTGTTGGGATGAACTTTCTACATACAACCCTCCACCATCCGGATCAAAATCCTCTATTTTTCTCATCCATGTTTTTCCTTGTTTTGTTACCTGCAGAACAAGACACGTGGACAACAAGGAGATCAACGATCAAGATTGGGTGAGGATTATTACATCTGGTGCATTGATCTTAAAGTTATCCACGTGTCGCGTTCTGTAGGTAGCAAAATAAGAAAAAACAGGGATGAGAAAAACAGAGAATTATTTTCCCCACCATCCTGCACCTGCGATGGATCTCGTACTTTTGCATGTCACTATCAGAATCGCCAATTGATGCAGTTCCTCATGGGGTTGAATGATACATATGCCCCCATTTGCAGTCAGATTCTCCACATGGACCCTTTGCCCCCTTTGGGTCGTGCATACTCTCTTGTGTTGCAAGATGAGTCCCAACGTCTCCTCCAATCGTCCAACATCATCGAAGGATCTGCCCTCCTGGCCGTGCCCCCTGCATCTCCCTCGGATGGTCTTCTTCCCTTACCGTCTGGATCTGCTAACGCAGCCACACGTTCACATTCCACTGATCAACGGTCTAAATCCAAGGATCGCTGCACTTACTGCCGCATGACTGGTCACACTCGTGATGTTTGTTACAAACTGAATGGTTATCCCTCTTGAATTGCATGACGCTCCCAAGCTGGTGCTGGAACCACTTCTGCTTCTATCATTTCTTCGAGATCCCCAAATCCTTCCATTACTAGAGATCAATATCAACATCTTCTCCGTTTACTAAATGAGGTACATGTTCAGCCCACTGCAAACCTAACAGGTATGTCTCTATGCTTAAATTCTTCTGTTCATTCTCCTTCCACATGGATTTTAGACACAGGGGCCACTGATCATGTTACCCACCGACCCCATTTATTGCATTCTATTCAACCCTCTCCCTCACGTTCTGTTGGCATTCCCGATGGCAGTAGTGTACCGATTCAAAGTTCTGGATCAACAAATCTCATCCCCACCATCAAGCTCAATCATGTCTTCTATGTCCCTAACTTCAAACACAATCTTATTTCTGTCCATCAACTCACCACCCATTTAAATTCTTATGTAACATTTTTTCCATCTCATTGTCTAATTCAGGACCGCTTGACAGGGAAGGAGATTGGACGGGGCCATGAACGTGGTGTCTTATACTACCTTCACATTTATTCTCTACCTCTTTCCCTTGCTTCCATGGGATTGACCTGAGTTATGGCATCACCGACTGAGACATCCTTCATTTGACCGGTTGAAGGCTTTACGTAACACACTTGTTTTCTCTTCCCTTGTTACTTCCCCCCTTTGTGATGTATGTCCCCTTGCTAAGCAACATCGTTTACCTTTTCCATCTAGTTCTATTTCTACAACTGCAATTTTTGAATTAATTCATTGTGACATTTGGAGACCATATGCCTCCACTAATACTGGTGCCCGATATTTTTTGACTATTGTTGACGATTTTTCACGGTGTACTTGGACTTTTGTTATGGGTTTTAAATCTAACACTTTTCATGTCGTTTGCAATTTATTTGCTCATGTGAAAAATCAATACAATTGTTCTCTTAAGACAATACGCACTGACAATGGTTTGGAATTTTTCTCGGGACCAATGCAGCCTTTTTTTAATTCCCTGGGTGTTTCCCATCACCACAATATGGTTGCCACGCCACAACAAAATGGTGTGGTTGAATGCAAACATCGCCACCTCCTCAATGTAGCACGTGCCCTTCGATTTCATGCCCACCTTCCCACCTCCTTACCTCCTTTTGGGGAGACTGCCTATTAACGACAACTTACTTGATTAACCGTATCCCCACACCACTTCTTGCTGGTGTCACTCCTTATCAAATTCTTTTCCAACACCCCCCACCTATGATCATCTCCGTGTTTTTGGTTGCCTTTGCTATGCGTCATCTGGTCATCTACATCATGATAAAGTTGGTCCCCATGCAACACGGTGCATTTTTGTAGGATACCCTCAAGGTCAAAAGGGATACCGTCTCTTTGATCTTACCACTCATAAATATCTTTCCAGTGGGGATGTTGTTTTTCATGAAACAATTTTTCCTTATAAGGACCAACCTCCATCTACTCCCAATGACCCTCCTGTTGTTCTCTCCATACCCTTACTTGACTACACCTCTTCTGACCAATTCCCAACATCTTTGATGCCCCTCCTAGAACGGATAAAAATTGTCTGTTGTTCTAATCTTTGTTTTTCCATGTTTTGCTAGGTGCAGAACACGACACGTGGACAGTTCATCACCAACGGTCAAGATTAAGAAGGTTGGTTGAAGCTCTACCAAAACCGGGTTGAGGTAAGTGAACCAGACCGAGATATGTATGACCCAACCCAACCCGTTAACTCCTCTCTTCTTCTTATTCACTCTCTGATATCTCTCTCATTCCCTTAAAATCTGTTTCCTCCTCTCTTCTTCTTCTTCTTCTTCTTCTTCTTCACCCTCTGTTATCTCTCTCATTCCCTCTTACACGCTATCTCTCGGTTCAAAGGATACTTGCAACTGATCTCATCTCGGCTATTCTTGAAATAGTGAGCATGTTCGGACATCAACGAAGCCCCCTGCAACCCTTCTTGACTTCTTCAATCTCTGTTCTCTCTCCTACGCACTGATATCGCTCTCTCTCAGTTGCCTCGAATTAGAGAGAGATTTCGAACATCAACGAAGCCCCCTGCTGGTTCTCGAGCACACTGGTTCGATCACCCTAAGGTATGAAACCTAAAACTTACTTTCCTCTTGTCTTCTCTCTTCACTCTTTTTTAAACCCTAGATATTTTCTTCTCCACTCTCTAACCAGAAGCTTCGTACATGCTCTCCCTCTTCATTGGTTATCTCGAATTACTGAGTGATTTCGAACATCAATGAAGCCCCTGCAACTGATCTCGCACACTTACTGGATTGATGACCCGAAGGTATGAACTACTCTGGCTTTCCTTGTTAATTACCTTTTTTTTTTTCTTTTCTTTTTTTTCGTGTAGCAAAGGAGCAGAGAAGCAAAGGAACCTCAATGGGTCATATTACTTCCCTCACTCGTAGTTTGTGAATGACAGTAAATTAGTGAAAGTTCTTGAATGATTATAATTCTCAGAATTTTCTCATCAGTGACTCCACACTGGTCTTGTTTTTTTCCCCTATCTTGATCTGTCAGCCAATAGACCAGCTCTGGTCTTGTTTTTTTCCCCTGCAATTATTTTGTATAAATTTGATGCATGGATATTGCATTGACTGTATATTAAATGTTGCATTGTACTTCTTCTCTTATGGATATTTGGCTATTTGGTTTGGGGCTTAGAATCTTGTATTGAAGGGATAAGAGCTTTCAATGCAGGGATAAGATTCATCTTTGTGTAGAACTGAAAGTAAGCTCTATGATGTAAGAATATAACCTTTTTTTAGTGCAGAATGTATATTTGGTTATTTGTTTCAGGGTTATTGACAGGATATATTCATTTCGATTAATCTCTTATGGATATTGCATTTTACAGAGAAATGGATGCACAACAACGAATGTGTAGCTGTGGAGAGGTGATGGTCATCCGAACTTCTCAAACGACGCAGAATCCTGGACGAAGATTTTACAGATGTCCGGTAGGCGGAAAACATCCGGGATGTTTTATTTGGTTGGACCCAGTATCGAGGAATTATACTGAGACTGTAGATACAGGAACATTTTATTCAACAGAAAGTGTTAATAGGAACACACGGGTCATCTCAGCTATTCGTCAACCCTCCTATAGTCCACAAGTGCGGAAACAAATACTAGTGGACCAGTCGTTGCTCAACCATTATTATGGTTTAACCATCTTCCTATGTATTTGGGTGTTAATTCTCTCGTGCTATGTCTTTTATGTAATGGCCTTGTAAATAGTACTAAAGTCCATTTCATATTATGTATGGAGTAAATACAAGATCAAGACTTTATGTAAGACTTCATAATTTTTTTTTCCTTTTCGGATGATTATTAACTTTTGTTTGTTAATGAAAAGTTCAGGAAGAGGACTTAATCTACTTTATTTCTGTGTCTACTAATTTCATTCCCCACTTTCTATTTTTGTTTTCACTTGCCACTCTTCTCTTTATTTCAAACACTTCCCCTGACATGTTTTCACTTGCCACTCTTCTTTCAGTAATGATTTACCATTCAACCCTGAAAGAATCAACATACATATGAAATGTTGAATCATTCATTCAGCTGATGAACATATATATATTTCAACCTATAATTTGTCAAATGGACCAAGAATTCAGTAACCAAAATCTGCAATCATTTGAATCAACCAGAAATTCAAGAAAATCAACTCAAAAAAAATAGACAATCTTTAAGAAACTCTACAGTAGTCCATTAGAACACTCATCCACCCATTATTGATGTACAAACACAACCAATCCATAAAATCTTCTGGTCAACAATCCAAGAGAAGTGGATTGACACATAAAATCAAAACCCAGAAACATTAATACCAGTATTTCTTGCAAGGTGTAACTAGATCTCTTCTTCCTTCTAAACTATTAAACACAACCCAGTCCACATTTTACACTTAAGACTCAAGGAGACACAAACATTAAGGTTATTTAAAATTCAAGGACAAGATCTGGAACAAAAGGAGAAATTTAATTTTACCTCTTTATCAGGGGCACATTCTTCATCATTGCAGTCAGATTCCTCAGCATCAGAGGTGGATGAAGCTCGGATTGTGAACAAGTCACCCTTACCATTCCCTTTGTGTTTCTTCAAGAATCTAGAAGAGGGAAAAGAGCAAGTAGACACAGAAATCAGAGCTTGAGAAGCACAAGCCAGCAAAACAAGGTAAAGATGGAGTAGCAAAGTTTTGGTTCTTCCAACAGTTTTTGGCAAACATATCTGATCACTCTTGACTAGGTTAATGAAAAGGGTTGAACGGCAAGCTTTCTATCTTCACACAGAAAAAGCAATGTCCATCACTGTATTTAACATGGTGTGCAGAGAACAAGTATACCAGTATAGCCATGCACAGAGGAACTAAAACTGGTTCTATGGAAAGCTGAAGGCAATTATTTTTTTCATCGAATAATTCGAGGATAAGCCTTCCCATAAGCACCTTGAATTTAACTATTTTTGTGATAGTAAGGAAACTAAAATTAAATTTCATCTCTCTAACCTCAGCGTTCATGTTCATGATACTTTGCTGAATCTTTTGTAAGATAATCTCTGTGCTATGTGCTTCACAATGCAATGCCTATCCATTCAATATTTTTTTTCAAATATATCACTTAGTTCCCAATTAAATTAAATCATAGAGAAATGAAAGAAAAACAAAATTTTAAAACCAGACCTTTTTCTCTGCCATTAAGTTCTGTATAACGTATTCCTTCAAGGATAGAGCTTTCTGAAGGTAAGACCAGTCAAGATTAAACAATTGCTAAGGAACAAAACCTAACTGCACTGTGCAATTAGACTCTTTCGTATATTTGTTCTCTGCACACCATGAGTAATTATACACCCTAACAAGTATACTTGTTCTCTGCACACCATGAGTAATTTCTTGCTCACTAGTTGGCTAGTGTGGCCCAAACTCTATCCGTTCTTTCTATCTTTGATATGTTCTCTGCTATCACCAACTTGATGATAGTTTATAATACTAAACAAGCACAAACATAATATTAAATCAGTCATAGCTAAAACCAAGAAGACAGATCAATAAAAATTAATTTGGAGCCCACGGTTTGCAGAATATAAGATTCCAGAAAATCTGGAATTCTTGGACAGCAGATGTTAGAAAATGCAGTAAAGAATGCACAGACTCTATCAAAGATACTCACCTATTGAGCAGTAAAACATTATTCATATCAATACCTCTTTTCACCATGCACAGACTCATCAAAAATTGGAGAAAATACAACCCAAAATGAACAGTAAAACCTATTCTGCTAGTAGAGAACAAATAAGCGTCAGAAGTCCCATTTTTTAACATAACCAGACTGCCCATCTGGTTTTACAAAGCTAATTCAAATCTGAACTCAATCACAACCCAAAAAAATAACATCAAACCTACATTCGTCAAAAATGCAAGATAAACATTAACAATTTTTTAAAAGTGTGTTGTTTCGAAAGTGTTTTGTCCAAAGTCTTGGTGGATTCGAACCACCATAACCTGGGCATTAGCCCAGATGCTCTACCATTTTGAGCTAAAGACTCTTTACCTACAAAAAAAAATTGTTAGTACATTATAGACTAATCCATCAATAAAAATATGCTTAATATCCTGGATGTATTGGCAATCACAAAAAAGAAAAAAAAAAGTTAGTTCCTCATTAACTGAATGTATTTAATAGCAAATAAATAATGTTCCTCATTAAATGAATCTAAATACAATCTTCATCTAGTGATTGATGAACTGCAGATGCTTGTGATTGATGAACTGCAGATGCTTGAGATGACATATGGGAAATAGACTCCTGCAGGGAACATTGAAAATTAGGGCAATCCAGATTCATATAAGAAAATGAAAAATGCAGCAAACAACATAACTAACTAAAAGTATTTACCATAAGTGACATGTAACCGGGATAAATGTTATCAAACAGTTGCATATTGTATGAGGCAGGAGTTGGTTGCTGTTCTTGTAGTTGTTGACTATTACTTGGCCCTCCACTCTTTTTTTTTTTGCCTTGCTTTTCGACCCAACTCTTTAGCCTTCTTCCACCCTTACTTTTCTCTTTATGTTTGAAACGTATCCCATCATACATGTCAGTTGAGAAATCAGGCAATATTGGCATATCAGGGCAATCGGCTGGGTTGATTCTAATATTACCAACCTTCAATCTTAATTCATTAGCAGTATCTTTCATCAATTCGTAACCCTCAAATGTGTTAGAAGCTTCTGATGCTATTTGAACAAATTCCTGACAAATACGCCTATACCACTGTGTACGGTCCAGGTTGACATCCTCTTCAATTTCTTTCCCCCTATTGTCATTAACTACCATAGTTCTTGCTCCCCGTGTCCATCTCTTCAAAATGTAGGAATCAGGAATACGCTTTATGTCGAGCACATCTAAAACTTTCAAACAATGGCAACAAAGAAGACCATCTGTTTCGAATTTCCTGCAAGCGCAACCTATAATTCCAGCAAGCGGGTTACAACATACTTGATATTCACCTTCTACATCAACAATCCCAACTCGAAAATCAATGAAGGGAAATCTATCAGTTCGGTCTCTGATGCAACAAACAGTCATCCAATTATATTCCTCTTGAAATAACGCATAAATTATAGGAGTGTAAAGTTCCCCAGCTTGTTTCTGGACAATTGACATTGAATTTGCAAGTCGTGGCAACTTGTTTCTTGATTCAAATTCAGTTTTTAATTCATTGCCACGCTTCTGGTTAAGAACTCTCTCGAAGTGCTTAAAAAATTGCACAACATCCAAAGTTGACTTCAAATACTCCTTCAAATCACTATTCAAACTCTCACTGAGTTGTGTACTTCGAATACCTAATGTGAATGTGTTTTCATGTAGCACTTCGCCCATTTATTTCTAAGTGTATACATGCGCCTCAACCATGCATTATCCATAACACCATTTTCACTAAGCAATTTAGACCATGCTCTGTCGAATTGTTCTTCCTCATCGTATTGGTATATGCATTTCTTTATATCTTTAAGAAACCCGGAGCCATCTTTCATCATATTACCCAAATGCTTAATGCCATTCTGCATAAAGTGTCATGTACACAACCCATGCCATGTCTGAGGCCACATGTTTGTTAATGCTATAGTCATAGTAGCATCTTGGTCCGTGAAGATAGTTATAGGCTTCTTTCCACCATGTGCCTCAGCAAATACCTCAAACAACCACTTGAAAGATTCCACTGTCTCATCATATAAAAGTGTGGCCCCGAATACAGTGCATCCTCTATGATGATTAAATCCAACAAACACCCCAAGCGGCCTACACTGTCTGTTGGTGTGAAATGTAGTGTCGAAGCTGACTACATCTCCAAAGTGTGCGTAATCAATGATCATCTTTGGATCAGCCCAAAATATATTAGTTATTTGTTCTTCACTATCCAGCTGAACTGAGTATATGAAGATGGAATGTTCCTAGTTTGAGTAACAAAGTAATTCAACAAACTACCTGCTTCACCATATGATAAGGAACACATTCTTTTAGTACGGAGGTAGTTCCTAACATCTTGGGTCGTACAGCTCAAGTTCTCGATCCCACCAGCCTGCCTACCCATCAACTCAACTGTGAATCTAGGTCTAATGCCCAAGTCATCAGCCAAATCAATTTCATACATATGTGTGTCTGACATATGCCTCTGTGAACGCATCATATGAACTGTTGAATCAGTATGAAGATCATGATTATGTTCCTCCACAAATTCACGACACATATATTTTTCATCCCCATCCAAACATATGGCCATCTGTGCTTTGCAACTTGTTCTTGTCTCAGCTCGGGGGTTAGTAATATTGTTGTCTCGCTTGTCTGGTTGCCGAGATCCAGCTTTCGAACAGACAAACCGCCTTGACGTAATAGTCATTTTGTCTTTCTTGCTTTTATTCACAGTGTGTCTCCTAATACTAAATCCCATTGTCCGCCCGTAACTGTTGTAAAAATCATATGCTTCCTATTCTGAATTGAATAACATAACAACCCGAGGTTCCCTCGCATCATTCAAACAAGCATTCTCCATACTAGACAAAACAAATAAAAACAATGATACCTTAGATACTACTACATTATTGGATGTAATAGACCCTAGTTCTTAGAATATGGATCTTATAGCCAGTCAAAGAAGAAGAATGAAGGTTACATTAGTTAGAAAAGAAAGTAGCTAAAAAACTTGGTACATGTTATCTATAAAGTCATGAAACTGAAAAATAATGTAACCTTGGTTCACCCAAACATATTTTTAGAGATATAGTTTGTTTATCTGAATTTGACCAATACATAATGAAAATGTTTTATAAGATGATATATGTATATTTTACTGTTTGTAAACATAAGATGATATATAGAGCTCTGTCCCCTTATTTTTGGAGCTTCACTCTATGATAACGAAGGTAATTTTTTGTTTCAAAGAGGTTAATGATCTAGTGGGATGGTTTAAAAGTTTGGCTTATACACCCTAAGCAAGAAAATGAGCTTACTTCGACGAGAACGCAAAACAAACAAGAAAATAACAGAAGTAAAATGAGATTTAAGAACACATACATCATCTAAATTAGCACCAGTAGCTCAATCTAAGGATGATCCTTGAAGAATTCACGTTGTGAATCATAGACTGATAATCGGAATGATCCACAATCTGACAAAGACGAAGATTGCAAGCTATAAGCAATGCATCACGAATCACCTCAGCTTCCATTGAAGAGGCAACAAATTTCAAGCTAAATTTACCCTTAGCAGCAAAGAAGTTTCCTTTGAACCATCATGGAGTAAAACACTACTTTTTTTTTGGTGGTGGGGTGGGGTGGGGTAGAAAATGAGGTGTCTACACTCTGGAGCTTTAATTGGCGAAATGATTTTCAAAATTGATTCCGATGATGAAGACAAATGTTTTTGTCATTTAAAAACAAAATAGGAAATACTAAATGGTGATGCGAGAACAGCACAAATCAACCACTTATTCCACCATTGCCAAGGGAGCTTCACATTTTACCTCTTGAAAACAGAAAATGAAATTTCTGCAAAAAAAAAAAAGTTGAAAATGTAAAACTCAAGGATAGAAATCCATAATCAAATAAAAACTAACACACCCATAAATCTAATAGAAAGAAGAACTTAGGTACATGTTATCTATAAAGTCATGAAACAACAACGATTCTTAAACATACCTAAGCAGACCGCGACCTTCGTTCGCAGAGAAACCCACTCCTACTCCTTCGGTCGCAGAGAGAGGGTTGTGAGAAGGGAGAGAGAGACCCTTATCGTAGAGATTGTAACCTGTTGCCTCAAATTAGTGAGAGGGGTGAGAGATATCTGCAGAGAATCTTTCAAGCTTGCAATGAGCGAGCTTCGTGAGTAGAGCGAAACCTTCGCAGAGCAATGAGCGAGCTTCGTGAGCAGATTTTGCTACCTAGGGTTTTCTCCTCCCAGTGCTCCTTTCAGATTCAAACCCAATGAGAGCGTCGAACAGAGAGACTAAGGGAGATTTTCATTCGTGAGCTTCAACCACAGGGAGATTTTCACTTGTGAGCAAGAGAGATGCAGCGAGAGGGTTGAGAGAGAGAGAGAGAGAATCGTGCAGGGAAACCCAGCTTTTAGGGATTCTGAAATTCAAATTTCAAAACATGTTCTAAACCTTACTGTTTGGGTGAACCGGTTCGAGTCATCCACACTTGTAAACTGGATGTAATAACCCTCACCCAACCTTCTTAATCTTGACCGTTGGTGATGAACTGTCCACGTGTCGTGTTCTGCACCTAGCAAAACATGGAAAAACAGAGATTAGAACAACAGACGATTTTTATCCTATCCAATTTATTAATGTCCGGTCAGGTATCAATATTTAATTAGACTAATAATAATGGGCTAACGGCCTTTAATGTGCTGATGACACATTGATCTCTAATTGGGCAGGTGCAAATGTGTCGGGCTTAGAAAATGGGGCCTAAATAAGCTCTAAAAGGTGCTTTAAATATGTTTGGTTGAGCCAGCCTATTAATCTATCGATTCGGTCGGGCACACGTCTAGTAGCAACTTTGCACCACGAAGGTTTGATATAATCAGATTGGGTTAGAGCCCGACGTGTTTATCAATCATTGCATCATGATAACATTTTTTTTTATTATGATGCAATGATTGGTTGTATGTATCTTTCTTCTTAAGTGTTTTATTTTTTTTCTTTCTCTTTTCTACTCATTTCTTGACCATCTATATACTGGACTGGTCTTCTCCTTGAAGGGAAAACCTAAATTGTCAAGGGTTGAAAACCCTGATCCCTTGTTCTGATAGCAATCCCACCATAGCCTAGTTGAACAGAAATAGCTAATCCAGATTTGCTTGAACTTGGATGATCCTTGACTATATCACCTGACTTTCACCCAAAATAGGCCATGGGTGATGAGCCTGACTCCAACTATTAAATCCTTGATTTGTATATATATTTTTTGGCAAAAGTTTTCCTTCACTCATAGGTTTTATGAGATCTGATAGGATACCTGAAATAGTGATCCACCAACTAATCTCATCATTTTCTTTCCCTTTTTGTTTAGGGTTTGAAATACAGTTACCCTATCTGAATCCCATTCAACTGCCAGAACCCATGGATTAAGAGATTCTCTATTCAATGTGGGGTGAAGGATAGCTCGATCCTTTGTTTTATATACCAGGGAACAGTCCTAGACTTGAGTAGTCTCGGCTGATGATATAATCTTCATATTTTGCCATTGATTTGCTTATCGTACAACAATTGTTACCATAGATGGTCAACACTTCATCGGCCGAGTTGTGCATCACACATGATGAAGAGAGAATCTCTATTTTTGGGTCAAAGAGAGAGAATCTCTTCACTCGTGTGTTATTATACTTAGATGAGATTCTTAGAACAATTAAAAAGTGTTTCAAAATTCAAACTTTCATTAATAGGATATTAGAGTAATGATGAGATCATGCATAGTGAGGGATGAAGAAAAACCATAGGTGAAGGAAAAATCTCACCCTTAGGTTTGTGTGAAAGAAGTGCAGATATTAAGTGGATTGCAATCTTAGTTCTTAAATTGAGAGTGACCACATTAAGATATATTTACATAAGAATGGTTGCCTTTTGTACTATGATTCTCCACACAGGGTAGAGATTTATAAAATTTTCACTTTTGTAGACCCTTGACTATTATTGAGACTTTGATGTGCTTTGGATTATAAAATTACACACATTTTAAAAATCAATGCTTATTTCATTTTCTTTGTTTTATTTCTTTTTTATCTTGCGTGGAGATCTTCTGTTGTGCGAGTAGCACAGATTCGAGGGCTGAGAGCACCTTGGTTGTATGTCCATACCTTGTGCTGCGTGTCTGAGGGCTTCCAACCTTTGAATCTGCACTACACAGTGTAACGAGCTACAGAGGTACCCGATCCCCTTCTCCCTCTCTCAATATAGCCATTACCCACATTTTGGAAGGGGGGGGGTTTGAGGGTTAGTGGAGGAGACAAAACAAATTAATAATTATTTACATGCACTTGTGCTGTAATGGAGGACCAAGTGCACTAAGGTAGAAACAAATTGAATACATCTAAAAAACTTGACTAATTGTTCTAAAAATTGAATTGTCTTTAACTTCACTATTTATTCCAAAAGGAGTTGGAGAGATCCTCCTATTATGACATTCTAAAAACTACATGACCCAATTAAATCCACTGCAACTTGCTTAATGATGTAATCACCTAATTAGAGCCACCAACAAGGACATGGTACAATAGTCCAATCTGTTAATTGACGTTCCACCCATTGAACATCACATCAAGAAGATAGTCTTAAACCTTTCAATTACATACTAGTTTATTTATTAATTTAGGGTTATCATTATAGATTCCAAGGGTAAGAAAATCTCACTTTCTGTGATTCAGTCCATGTCTCTCAATTAGATGCTCAAACTATATTTGGTCAGCAATGACATATATGCTGCTTCTAGTTCTCAATACAGACTTTGTTCATCTATAGAGCTGATAGTATTGTGACTTGGGTGTTGAAGGAGATGGTGTCCAAACTCTCAATAAGTTTTTACATTGGACTATTCACATCCAATGTATGATTGTTGTTTTCACGTTGAACCCTAATAATCTAGTAACCCATTTGGTGGTAAACGTGTGAACTGACCCATGAGAATTGCCTCGACTTTAATACTACCTATTGGGGCTCAAATAGTATTCATCCTTAAAAGTTAGCCATCAAAGAGGGTGCCCAAGTTTTTTGATGCCTTTGTGGGTTAATCACATCCGATGTAGAATCATTGCTTTTGTGTGAAACGTCTCATACTAAATCTGGTGCATATAGTTCTCATACTAATAAAGAAATTTTCCTAAAGAATTACCATCTTTGTGCTGCGAAGGAATAATGATTCAGTCCATGTATGTTGATTAGATGCTTGGACTAGCATATATGCTATTTCTAGTTCTTAGTACAGATTTTCTTCATTCATAATAGAGTTGATAGCTCCCTCAGTGAGCCTAAACTCTGGTGCAACTACTTTTTGATCACCCAATTCTTCGTAATTACCATCTTTGAGTTGCCAAAGAATAATGTTATCGGGTATCTTTCAACCATGCGCACAAATTAATCATCGCTTGATCTATCGCGCGATGCGATAATAGGAGGTTGAAGCAGTAATTTATTATTTAATAGCTTCACTAATAATAAAGTCCGGTGGTCAAAAGAGTCTTGAGAATAATTTGTTTTCTGGGTTCTATTCATCAATTTAATAAACTATCTCTTTGTTTTCTGCTCTCCCCATTAACTAAGTTGTCTCCCTGACTTTCCTCTTTCTGCTAGTGATATCTGGAAGATGGTTTTTAATTGGGATGAACATATATGAAAGCTAATGATCGGTTTGGAGACCAAATATGGTTGTGTGGTACTGAACTATTAGTGTCAATGTCATCAAGGTTCGGTCTTTGTACTGATGCTTTTGTTTGAGACCTTCAATGGATGCCAATGGTTTTTTCTATCTGGGCTTCACCAGAAATTTTAAAGGACTATTAATCAATGGCTGTGCTTCTGTATCCTTGAAAACAAAGTTTACTTTTATGATACTATCCATTTGAGGTATTTGAAATTGTTCATTAAGAGAGTTGGTCAAACTGTGTCTATCTTTGTGAGAGGCATGGGGATTAAGACTCATGACTTATTTATAATGAAGCATCTCTCTCTCTCTTCAAAGAAAAAACACAAAACAACAAAAAAACGAAAGAAGGAAAAAATAAACTCCCCATTTCTCAGTGATCAAGAAATTTCAATCACTTTGTAATGATCAGCTCAGCCATCCTTCCACCCACACCTTTTAATGATCTAATTTTTCTAGGTTATATTTGGCATGTATTCTCCGAATAGATTTTGGGTCTAGAATATGTTATGAAATACAATTCTTCTCTATTTTTTCATTTCAGAATATGTTTTAGACATAAAATCTATTTTGTGACAGGTTATTTTTTGTTGTATTTTCTGAATAAATTCTGGGTCTGGAATCCATTATAAAGCGAGAGAAAAAAAATCAAGTTTCAGAATCTGCTCAAGATCCATAATCTGCTCCGATAATGCATACCAAACATAGCCCTAGTGTCCAAGATGTAGCTACCTCGACAATTATCTAAATCGGCAAACGTAAACCAAGCTACTTTACGATTAGGAGATTAGGAAGGGATAGTGATGATGAAGGATCTGATCAGTCCATCATGTAATATCTCAACCCATCTAAATTTGCTTCTCTTCATTGCCTGTTCATCCATAAAAACGTAAATCAAGGTAACTTGAAAAATAGCCCAAAGTGCTTTTTTACTATATATATTGGATTTTCCTACTCCCAAAATGGAGAACACAAATCTTCTCCAGAGTTTACAACAAGAAGTTCCAAGAAATAAGAATTATCAAAGTTTGGAAGTGGAGGTCCCACCCTCATTGTCACTTACTTACCTTGGTTTAGGCACAGTTTTTTTTTTTTTTTTGGGGGGGGGGGTTGGGGGGGGTGGGGGTGTCTATAATCAGGGTTAAAGAATAAAGCAATAATTAGAGATTGGTTATAGAGTAAAACATGGTTTAGTCAAAGAACCCACACAAGTTTGTAAGTTTTTAAACCACAAATAGAAGATCCGATCAGGAAGCTCTTTCAAAGATTGTGTTGAAGGGGAAACCTGGGTCTGCTTTAATTTTTGTTTCCTTAGGGTTGGGAATTTATCACAAAGTATAAGAGTATAATACTCTGGGTGGACTGCAGTAGCTTGGAATATTCGATTAATTAGATTAAAAAAGATATACCCATTATTTGATTTGACTCAATATTAGAAGGCTATGATACGAATTGACTTGCCAATTAATTGGAGAGTATATCCAATAAATTTGCTAAGTAGATTATGCATTATATAAAGTCAAGTGGAGCCACTCTAATTTTTTTTTTTTTTTTCTATAAAAACTAAACAAAAAAATAAAGGAACCCTCCCTTCCCAACCCACCACCTAACACACACCCACACTCCCCCCCCCAAAAAAAAAATAAAGAAAAGGAAATTATTCTAGCCTTTGACAAAAGTCAAATCATTTGAAAATCAATATGAAAAGAGGATTTAATTTCCGTGATTAAAGGAGGACAATCCTTTTAAGTGTCAAATTTCAAGCCTTAATCTATTAGATGTCCCACAGTATATTGCACAAAATTTTTCATCCTTTCAATGATCCAAAATCTTCCAATGTTGTATTCAAATTTAAACATATTTTCACACACACACAAAAAAAAAAAAAAAAAAAAAAACTTTATGTACCAGAGAAGTGATTCTCTTAGAACACATCTCAGATGGATTATATATATATATATATATATACTTCACACTAGGTAAACCAAAGATTTGTGAATAATTCTTCCACTATAATTTTCCTTTAACCATGGTTATTCCATTGCTTGAGTTGGCCATTCCATTTGAATCTAGATCATGGTTTAAATGTGCACACAAAGAAAGAAAAAGGAAAAACAGATCAGAGTTTAAAAACACATATCAGACTGGAATCAGCTTGGACCGACCCTGAAATCGGTGCTTTTATAACTTTTAGAGTTTTGTTTCCTATAAAGATCTAACGAGCTGATCAGCCGATTTGATCCCAATTCTTGAAACCTGATCTAGATTCAAGTTAGTGAGACTGGGCCTTAGGAACTCACCTTAATCAGTGAAGAGTTTAAAACTTGATATCGGAAAATGAATTTAGATTCCCTAATCTTGATAAAGATTGAGGTTCATATAACAAGATTCCTACAAGCTTTTTGCAAATGTTTAGCAAGATAGAATTTTAGTTTGTGCGAATGTGTAGGACATAGAATTTTAAAAGAAAACTTTTCATGCAAGACTATTTCATGAATCGAATCATTTCAGTGAGGAAATTTCAAAGAATGGGAAGAGAAGATGTCCAGAGAGTCTCAAATATTACTTCCAGAGTCAAGTAGAAAGAAAAAATAATCTTATTTTCCTTTGCCAAGCACAAACCAGAAAGAAAATTTCATTTTCCTCAAAAAGCCATCAAATTCTTCTTATTTTTCTTTGCTTTCATTCTCTTGCCAATCAAACACAGCCTTAATATCGTGTCATTACCCCACAATTATCCATGAAGTATCATACATATTTTTATTTTCTCAAGGTTTTAGAACTCGAAATTGGGAATGAGATCAGTTTCCATCTGTTATGATTCAATCAACTTGGAATCATCTTAGAATCTTTCAATCTGTCAGACTCAATTGAACACAAATCAACGAATGACAATCAGACTTTGTTAGTTGTATTAGTCCCACATTGATTCTAAGTAGAACAATCTTATATACTTGCCAACACCTCTTGTTATCAGATTGGGACCAATCAATCGATTTTAAATCCGATTTAACAACCATGATTTTTTCCACAACAAATGTTTTTTTCTTTTTCACATCATATTCAATAAAATTCATTGTAATAAAATGACAAAGTAGAATTGTAGAAGTAATCTCATATACAACATGGCCATAATAAGAAATTCATTCTTTTTTTTTGGCTTCCAAACACAGCTTTAGTTCTCTTTCTCTTTTGTTTTTTTATTTCCATTGCTCCAATCCAAAACCACAGGGCCTCCTCACGAGTCGCCATCTTTGGTCAGAATTCAGAACACAAATAAGAGGTAAAGAAGAAGGAAACAGAGAATCCGAGCTCCCTCCTCCCAGGCAAGCTAAGCTGGGAAAGTGAAAGCAAATTGCTAAAGCAGAGCATTAAGTCTGCAAGGCTGCAACTCGAACCCAGAAGTCAGAACCCGTAGTACTGAAACTCAGTTGGATTGAAGCAGACACCACCATCAAACCCTCCTCCTCGACCTGTTGTGCCTCTCATCATCGCATCCACGGCTTCTTCCTGGAACCCATCGACCTAAAGATGATGTTTTAGATTCACAGTAAGTACAATCTCTACTTACATTTTTCTTTCTGTTAAAACCCTTTTCCCCCATTATTGTGTGTGTGTGTGTGTGTGTGAGAGAGAGAGAGAGAGAGAGAGAGAGAATAGTTTACCCAAAGTTCGTCTTCGTCTTCTTCCTCGCGATTGAAACCTGTAAATTTGGGAATCTCTCCAGATTCGTCATGGCGGGCGAATCTGCCACGTACTCTGGGCCTACTGTCGGCCAGTGTCTTTCGACATGCATACTGGACATAACAAAGAACCCGTCTTCATACAGATTGATTAAAAACTAAGACTTTTTCAAATTCTCCTTTTCAATTTTGACCAAATTATAAGATGGGCTTCCAGTTCTTTCGGATTTTTGTCTTCACTCACTCTCTCTCTCTCTCTCTCTCTCTCTCTCTCTCTCTCTCTCTCTCTCTCTCTCTCTCTTACCTTTATTGTCTTGTTGAAATTTCTCTGAGTGCGCTTGCTTCTGTACCTATGAATCCTCTGTTTCCTCTCTTCTGCGTTGTACTTTCGTACTTTGAGGCTCCCTTCCTCTGTGAATGAACTCTCTACAGATAACGGGCTCGAGGAAAATCCATGATTCTGATGTGTTGATGTAATTCTCTGAAAGACCCAATTAAAGAAAAATATATTATCAGACAAATAAAACAGAGGAACAAAGACACAGGATGAGAGCAGGGATGTATGGTTGTTCTAACTTGTAAATCGCCTGTGCTGCAAGCCCTTCGCATGGACAGGGTAAAGTTACTGTCTTTAGGCGAATCCATGGCTTGAGTTGGAAAATTTGGGGACTCTATTAGAGAACTGATGCGAGGATGGTAGTGAAAACTCGGTCTTCGGTCGAGAGAATGGCTACTGAGGCTCCTCTGTATCATTCCAGCTTGGACCTTCGGAGCACCGTTACCACTATAACTGCTGGGAGGAACTGAAGAAATATGAGAAGATTCAAAATTCACAAAACCATCTTCTGAGATCAACCCAAACTTGTTAGAATCCAAAATAGATGAGCATGTGAGCCCATCATCTGCAAAATTAGGTTGGATAGGTACAGGCTGAACCTGGGTTATGGACTCTAACAACAAGTGATTCAATTTTTGGCTGGGAGGCGAACAGGATAAGAGATTAACGGCGTTTTGATCTCCAGAAGAGCATCGTTCGGTTTCGGTTGAGAATTGGAGACTGAGGATTTCAGAAGACGATGATGATGGGTCAGGGAAAGAGAAAAGGGGTTCGGATGTTAACTGCAAGTCGACATCAGGGCTCGAATTGCGAAAGAAAGAGCCGTCCAAGAGAAAAAAATCAGAGGACATTGAGAAACAGAGGAGTAGAGTTAGATTGAATAAAAAACAACCAGGAAAAAGAGTACAGAACTAGCCTAAGCGTTGAAAACCTGAAAATGGAGGACTAAGAGAGGAAGAGAAGGGAGAGAATTTGATTTAATTTTTCTTTTCTTCCACCTGAGAGAGAGAGACAAGTGACTTATTTTATTGAGAGGCTTCGACTTGGGAGGAAGAAGAAGACAAAGAAAAGGAAGGTTAAGGCTCAGAGCTGCTGAGAACCCAGTCTCTACTCTCTAGTGAAGTCTGAAATCTCCAGCAGCTAATCTCACTATCATACAAACAAACTATAAACCTCCATGGCGGTGGAGAATTTAAATCGTAACTCTGTTAACTTTAGTCTCTTTTTCACTGTTCGGAACGAAGGACATGGAATGCACGTGCAGCGAATCTTAATTCTGGGAATATTTTGCCTTAACAGACTATAGTATCCATAATTTTGATCGACGATGGATAATGTAGAAATACAATCCTAAAACGGTGTAGAAAATAATAAAAAAATAAAAACATACATAGATTTACGAGGTTTGGTAAGATTGTTTATATCTCTGGTGAGATGAGATCCTGTTTTACTATCAATGAAGAATAGAGTTATAACGCTCGTTCCTCACACCTCTCAATATTGCTTACGTTACAAAGAAAGAAACTCTCACTACAAATATATAGTGAAGGACTCTAATCTGAAAATTACACAACTGCCCTCAAATAAAAAATTTGAGCAGAACCGTCATCCTACCTATTAAGGCGTTGCACCAGTATTCCCTAAATTAAACTATGACGGAATATAAGACATCGTACACTAACATAATAGATGATAATGCAAAGGAAAAGGAAGGGTTCTTGAGCTAATGTCCAATGGGACACCAAATGGTTAACTACCTAGGAGGACAACAAGATTATTTCATGAGAGAGAGAGAGAGAGAGAGAGAGAGAGAGAGAGAGTCATGCCACCACCTAATCATGGTTTTAAGTATTGGTATCTCATCGGTCAATACATATTTATATTGTGGATATTGATACAAATGGAAAAAATCAATATAAAAGTGTTTTGTTTTTTCGTTTTTTTGTTTTTATGTTTCGCATTTTTTTGTTTTTGTGTTTTGTTTTTTGTTTTTTAATTTACGCCTAGAATTGTAAGAAAGATATCCTCTGGCTGGATATGAATACCCTTCAATAGATATATATGCGAATCAGATCTGGATTTTCAACTATTTGTTTATATCCTTGACTTATGTTACATGGACTTTCCTCCCCTAACGAATACAATTCTCTCTCAATCATTAGTTACTTAATTTTTATTTTTAAATTTTTATTATTGATTAGATATCCATTCAGATAGATTATGTTTTGAATCACCCAGCAGCAAATTTGGGTACCATATGAACAGATATAGATGCAAATTAAATTTGAATTTTCAAATATCTATTACATCCCTATCGATATAGCAAAAGAAAAAAATTACATATCTCCTCACACTCTCCTTTTTCTCCTCATTTAATATATATGGATCCCTGTATAAGATTTGCAATCTACCAGAACCCCTTCTCCCCCTCTCTCACGTGTACGCGACCTATATAAACGGGTTCCATGACCATTTCTTACCCTCTCATTTGTTGGTCACATCCAACGATGATTTAGTAAATTGACCATTACATAGAAGGAAGACCGCATTGAAAGGTCAGCAGATAAGGCTTCCATGATTTTTTTTTCTTTTTCAATTCGTAATTTCCAAGTGGACTATAATGGTACATGGACACATCATATTTTTGTTCAACATTGTGTTCCTGACTAGATGCTGTTGTTAGGGGTGCAACTGGGCTCGGGCCCAGCCTGGGGTACCTTATTCTTGGCCCCGGCTAGGCTAAGTAGTCAAATTTAAATGTATATACATGTTATACATTGGTAAAATATTTCCTAGCTTGCGCAGAGAAAAAAACTTTACCTCGTTATGCACCAAGAAATCTTTACTGCATACTTGTGCTAGGAATCCCTTGCTACATGTGTGTCACTTTACAATGCCTGAATAGTTTTGGAATATTTTTGATAAATATATGTTAGATTTGATGGTCTATCTCAATTATTCGACTCACATATATAGGTTTTTACTTTTAATTTTCAATATTTTCTTCTTGTTGAGTTCATGTAAAAATCACTTCATAGATTGTTCATATAGTTTAAAAAAAAATGTGCATTATGGTATCCTAAGGCTTGACCAATGGACCATTTCCGTAGCTATCTACGAATGGGACTGGGTCTTAAAATAAAAAAAAAAGTTAAAAAAAAAAAGAAGAAGAAAGAAAGAAAGAATGAGATTGAATCACTTACCCAAATGTACAAGCTCCACATACTGTTAGGTGATGACATTTGTAAGACTTAATGTCATTAAGAGTGTGTGGAAAGACATTTACAGAAGCAAAATGACATATGTCATTACCTAAAGGGAAACGTACATGCATGGGTAGGTGATGTAGAGACCTCCCATCCCCATGGACTTATTCAGGTGCCTCCAAGGATTAGAGATTGGATGGTGTTTAAACATTCAACAGCTTATGGAAGCTTTCGATACTCCATTATTCCTTGTAGCCCCTTGGGTTCCTCTATGCTCTTCTACTCATACGAATCTTGTTCCTCTCCTCTGCAATGGTAGCCTAGATGATCTTGTACTTATTATTATTATTTTTTTATCTTCTTCTTCTTTTTTTATTTTATTTTTATTTTTTTTATATGTTAAACTTGTATAATAACACATGGAAATGTTAATATTAAATTTAAATATATATAGATGATGATGGGAATAGCATGTTCACAAAACGTGGCCCAAAACAAGTAAGTTAAAATGTAATGTAGGAATGAGTTGTAGGTACCAGTATGTATGAATTTCATCCTCTAATTTCTGTAATGTCATTTCAATGTATTGAAATCTGGTTGCGTTTTCTAAAATTTCGGTTTAGTTTAAACTCAGTTTCAAGATATTTATGCTAGTATTTCTGAGCTAAATGTTTATAACAAGTATAATTGACATTTCTATACATTAGAGTGAGTGGTTGTAGAATGGCCGTTTTGCCAAGCTTTTTACATAAAAATATCTCTTAGGTTGTATTTGGTAACATTTCTGTTCCAGAAACGACGTTTTGTGTCAAAAATAGAAATTTCAGTTTCTGTATCAAAATATATATATATATATATATTTAACGAAACTGGCACGATGAAACTACCTTTTGTCGTTCAGTCAATTCTCGTTTCTATTTTTTTTTTTTTTAACTTTTTGTTAAAAAAAAAAACGAAATCCACCACAAATGCACCAAAAGCTTTATTCCGTTTTTTCATTCCCATAAAACGAAAAAACTCAAGAAACGTTTTCATATGAAAATGACCTTGTTATCCTCCCTGATGCCACTTGCTTAGAAAACCCTTTCTTACTCAAAAAAAAAAAAAAAAAAAAAAAAAAAAGGAAAATTATAATTGAATACCTCTTTGCATGAGACCTATTTTGTTCATTCTTTATTTTTTTTCTATAAAATTTTAAAACTCATTTCTCTCTTTCATAAAATTTGGATTTCACAAAGTTTTGATAGACAAATCATGAACAATGAGACCTACTTATGTATCAAATTTGAGTTTTAAACGCATTATCATCTAAAGTGGCATATACTGTTGGTGGAACTCTGTACACCAATGGCCACATCTCTTCCGGAGATATGAGATCTTGGCCGTACGATCAAACCAAGGAGGGCAAAATTGTCCAATCGAGCTTTCAGCCAACGCCAGTCCGGTCAACCCAATTAAAAAAAAGAAAAAAAAAGGTGGGGAAGAGTTTTAGAAGTCTTTCCCGCGTTTTCGTATTCCCATTGGCCATTTCGTAGTGGGCAGAAATCCACATTTCGTTGAAATTTCCAAAAATTAGACCGGCATTGTATCACATGGTACGTTGCTTATTTTAATATGACAAGTCAGTTGCAATCTCTCCGTTGGTTATACCACAACTCTGTACGATTTCATATGATCTCATATCGAACCGTCTAAAGTATCATCATTTCTCAATAACTTGAAACCGAGGAAACATAGGATCGTCTGACTCTCAGTCGTCTCCTTGACGTTTTCTTAGCTCTCGTTGGTAGCCTTATTCTTGCCGCTTGAAAGATATTAAGCTTAATACGAGTCTAGTCTCTCTCCTTCGTATTCGCTGGAGAGAAGTGGAGAACCGAGGCGAGGTTCTCACGTTCTCCCTATCACGTTCTAAAGCCGCGTCGGTCCTCAGAGAGTCTCAGAGAGAGCTCTTTCTTCTAATCTCTGCAAATAGAAACACATTCTCTTCTCCGGTTTCAGGGAAGAAGGTAACAAATTAAGCAACCATGGTGTCGCAGGAGTATATGGAAAAGATGCAGGCCCGCCAGAATTACCGGAATCTCTGGCATAGCGATCTCATTGGGACAATTCAAGCTGATACGCCTTGTAAGCAGTCAGAATTTCCCATTTTCTTATCTGCCTCTCTGTTTCTCTCACTCTTTTCAATTTTTTTTTTCAATTGATTAGTGACATAGATTTTCTTCTGGTTTCTTGTCTGCAGATTGCTGCTTTGCAGTGTTCTGGTATGCATTTCGATCTCTTGTATCTTGTCGATTTTATGTGAAATTTATATCTTTTTTTCCCCTGCCACCCCCTGGCTCCATTTATGGATTCTTTTAGTCTCTGATTTTATGTCTGCGTACTTGTTTCTTGTTTGGTTATATTCAGATCTGGGATTACTCCTCTAATGCTTTAAGTACAGGATTCGTTGACTTGATGAAATTTGGTTTTGACTTTTTGAATTTTAGCTTTTCGAGCAATGTTGAATCATCTTATGGCTCCTTCTTTCTGTGACTTGCACTTTCCTGTCTGGAATTTATAATTAAATGTGATGGAGCTCAAACGTAGTCTGTCTTCTTGTTTATAATCTTGGTCCCTTCAATGTATTGTTCTCTGTTCCGGTTTCTTGGGTAATTCGGATGAAATTTCCTGATTGGTTGTACTAGGAACTTTTTGATTTCTATGTTGTTGAGCAATGATCTGCTAATAGCTTCCTTTGAGCACTTAATCCATAGGGTCAACCCCAGCTTACCACGTTATGTGTTTTAAGAGTAGTATCTGCTAATCCATGTTTGCTAAGACTGAAGAAGATATTTGCATGTTGCCTCTCCTTGTCGTCGCCGTTATTGCGGTTCCATTTGGTTTTTTTATTTGGAGTTGGACTCAGAAATTCAAATATTTCTATCATTAGTCTAACCAAATTTCATTTTTGTAATAGATTATAGATGACTGCAACTCATGTTCATTCTTCTTATACACAGGAATAGATTGAATTAACTTCCAACCAACGGTTATGACAAAGAAATCCTGCTTTTAACTCATTTCTACTTAGATTGGTGTAGCTATTTGATATTTGAAAGTACTGGAATTTGAATTTTTTGACTTTTGTGTATAAATATATGCAATACATCTCTTACTTTTTCATTGGATTCTATTACAATAGTTTTTGCTTTAAAAGTCAAATTAGCTTTTTCCTATTCTGCTTTTAAAGATATGCAATCCCCATGATAGCTTTAGAGTTTAAGCAAAGAACCTTATTGGTTTTGTCCCCATTCTAGTTATGATCAAACTATGCAGGCCTTGATGAGGATGCTGGCTAAAGGCAGTGTGAGGTTGAATGCTTGGAGTCTTTTTAAGCTCATCAAATTTCCCATGAACTTCTCTCCTATGATTTGCCAATGACATTCTTGTTTCCTGTTGTTCCTCTCTCTCTCTCTCTCTCTCACTTAAGATATTAAATGCAGCTTTAGATGTTTGAAGTGGTTTCCATTTTGACAGTTGCCTTTACCAAGAGTGAAAACACCACCCACTTCCCCCCCTCCCCCCCACCCAAAAAAAAAAAAAAAAAAATCCTTACAGAAGCTTTCTTTTGCCAAGGATGGAAAACGCCCCTAAGAATCATTTGGCCACCTTCTTTTTTATTGTAAGCCAAGAGGCTACCTTATTTTTTCATTTTAAGATCATCAATGTTGATGAACAGGCCCCACTGACTGACTGAAGCGAACTGATCATGAAAGGAATGGGAGAGTATGACTGAATGGGAGAGTATGACTAAGTGTAACTTTGGATTTGCAAATGGTTAGGGAAGCAAACTAGGAAGACTTGGTCATAGAGAATGAGTGTGGACGGGTCTGAAGTTTAAGGACTCCAACGAATGACATTAGGGACACTTCTGGCATTTACAGAGGCTCTATTGAAGAGCAGATCCCGGGAAACATAGAGGTTAACAATTTGATGATCAGGAGTGCTTCTATGATGACAGTGTATCCTAGTATGCCAAGCTCCTACTAGATTTCTCTAATTCTTGTTTTCTACTCTCCTCTTTCAAGTATTACATATTTCATAGAATCCCAGTTTCAACACTATACATTTTGTTTTTGGGTAGGTGTTTATTTATCCAAAAAGGAAAAATAAGTTGTAGTGAATGGAATATATGTCTTCACTTGATAGTTTTTAGTATAATATTATGTCTTCACTTGAAGTTTTTGATTTTTTTTCCTTTTGTGTTTTCTTTCTTTAATTGTAGTGGACCATGCGTATCATACTTGCTCCGCAAACGAGCTCTTTACAATGATATGTCAAGGTAATCAATGTTATACCTTCTTGAAAATTTTAGTTTTAGTAAGTTTCATGGGATGAAATTAACCTGCAAACTATTTTCTTGTAGGTATATATGCTGTGCTGGTTATGTGCCATGTAGTGGTAAGTGTGGAGAAAGTCAGTGCCCTGAATTTTGTCTTGCAACTGAGGTACAACATTTGTTTGATTTCAGACATATTTTCTTCTCTTTTGTTGTATATCCTCTTTTTTCATATCTTGTTGATTCTCATCTTTAAATCTTTGTACATCCTTCCCTTTTCTTTGAGTTCAGGTCTTCTGCTGCTTTGGAAATTCAGTTGCATCAACTCGTTTCCTGTTGCAAGACGAGTTCAACATACAAACAACACAATGCGATAACTGCATTATTGTACACTCTCTCTCTCTCTCTCTCTCTCTCTCTCTTTGTTCTTGCACATATTTTAGTGTGGTTCTGAACTCATTTCTCTTTGTTACTATAGGGTTTCATGTTCCTCCTCCAACAAATTGCATGTATATTTTCCATTGTTGCGATGATTGTTGGAAGTGAAGAAATCTCAGAAGCTTCTCAAATATTAAACTGTTTGTCTGATTTTGTTTATTGCTCGTAAGTCCATTCTTCCCTTTTCTTCACCCTCCCACCTCAGTGCCAATGGTAATAGGATTTCTTATTGATTTGAGTTTCTTTTTTTTTTCCCTTCTAGGGTTTGTGCATGTATGCAGGTATGTGTAGAATCAAGCCAATTATGAAATACTCATTTATTATAGTGTTTCCACTTTATATTGAACTTACTGATGTCACTGCTGAGTATTGCAGACACAACATAAGATTGAAATGGATAAAAGGGACGGTAAATTTGGACCACAGCCAGTGATGGCTATACCGCAATTTCAAGAGATGTCGCGTTTAGATCGGCCAGTTCCCCCTTCAGTCGGATATCCACCTCAGCCAGCGTATGGGCAGCCCTATGGGTACCCTCCTGCCGGTTATCCACCTCCAGGTTATACCAGGTGATCTGTATCATGATGCAAATGGATACGCAAGTAATATCATTATTGTTGAGGTCTTGAAAAGGTCTTAGCTTATTTTACTTTGAGATCTCTAGAGTGAGTTCATCGATGTATTTTATAGGAAGAACGGGTTTTACAGGTACAGATGATTGGTACATTATACCAGGTGTCTGAACTCTGAACATCTTAGATTTTACTTTGAACTTATGATGCTGGCGTCTTTGTTGATGATTTTTGTTTGTAATACATTTGGGTTTTGTTGTAAGAATATGTTTGACCTGGAGATTATTTAAGCTACAAACCAACTTAATAAGGTTATCAAAGTCCTTTCTATTTAGTGAGCTTAATTGTGGTTGGAAACTGCTTTCTATATATGCTCCTACAATGTCCATTGTTTGGTCCCTTTATAAAAGGAGAGTGAAATCTGATTAGAAAGTCCAATAGGTTAAAGGTGTCAATTTGGAACCAGAACTGAAACCATCCTTTTAAAATCGAACAAAAAAGTCGGTACGATTTTGGGTTTGAAAAGTGAATTACATTCGGTTCAGTCCAGTTTGATCTTGGTTTTAGACTAAAAACGTTGGTTTTGAACTGAACTGAATAAAGTGTAATTCGTATAAACCAAACTGAACCGATCCTATACCATACTAAACCCTACAATCACACATCTTTCTTGAGTTATGTGAAATTGCTTACTACCAAATTTGGCATTATGGGACCGAATTTTCATGAAGTTGTAATTTCCTTCCCAACTTTATTTGTTTCAACATGTTAGTTTTATTTGTTTCAACACGTTAGTTCCACATAAATTGAATTTGAACCGAATTACCGAGATCGTGTACAAATCGAATAAAACTAATTCAGTGTTAAACATGGAAAGATTTTGGATAGAATAGGATAGGAAGGGGTTTGCCTGATAAAGCTAGGTGCTAGATTGACAGATTTGTCCTAACAGATTTAAGCAGCTTCAAATCTCTCTGTAGTTTCTGCCCATGAAGTTGTCTCGAAAAACTTAGAATCTGTTTATAGAGAAAGGTAGGTAAATGTACTTTTGAGGGTGGTAGGACCAGGTCTAGCACCCTGATTGAATGTTGTATACAGCTTGGAGCTTTCTTGAAGTCTTTTCATGCACATTGAGGAAAGATCTGGGATATCCCAGTAAGGTTCCAGTGCTGTACATTGGTGTGGTCAAGTTATGGTCTCTCTCCTCTCTCACAGACAGATCCACTCATAAGAAGATGCAGACAAACCAACAAAAGATGCATATATAGTACGAGAACTCCTAATACAGATGATAGAAAAACAAAAATATCTGCCAAGGTGATCAAGTGAATCTGGTCCATATTATCCATAAAGTAATTGTGTGATTGCACCCAAAAAAAAAAATATATATATATATATATATAGAAATAAATAAATAAAGTACTTGTTTATGATTCTCATTTTAGTGTTCAAACATCGCCATGTATCCCTATCAAGGTATGCCTCCTGGATGCCACAAGAGGGCCAAGACCCACTACCACAGGGTCCCAGGAGGGGTGAACTGGAGATGGTCCTACCTTGGGCATTTTTCACAAAGTGGCTGCTCTCAGACTAGAAGCTGTCTCTTCATGCAATTTAAATGTGGAATTGGTTTTCTGATTGCATGAAAGAAGTTCATTAAACGTCAATATTGTCTATCACTAATCCAAGAACAAACTCTCAGTGAAACTAAGTACCCCTATGTGGTTTCGCTGATACAATGATCTGAATCTAAACAGGTGATCCATAATATGTTAATTTCCTCTATATGGTTGTGCTGTCAAGTTTTCATTTGATTGTACATTTTGCACTGACTAAGGTTGGGAGATATGAATAGCAAGGGGGCGGATGTGTGGTTGAATTTGGTATTGTATCTGATGGCAGGTGATGATGTATAACGAGAAGAACAGAACAAATAGGCTAAAATTACTTGATAACATACAGAAAATCAGATATTTCTATGATTTGATTCTTTCTAAGTAACTTTTATGGTTCATGTCTATGAACAGAAAGGAATAGCTGAAGTTGTAGACTGCCGAAGGCTCAAAAGATAAACAGAGTTATATATAGAAACAGGTATGATAACAGAATGTTTCTATCAAAATTTCTTCATACTCAGCTTACTAGAGAATATCCCAACCACATTGCATGGTTACACAAATGCCATTGCCAGAAAAATAAAAAAGCAAGTACAAGGTAGGTCTTTGGAGATTCATTCATCTACTGAAGTATTAAATCAGTAACCTGAGGCACTTACAGGTATAATTAACCTCATGAACTATCTCGTCGCAGATCACCCCTATTCACACCAGAACGAATTAGTCCCATCACACATGGTCTGCTCCTCATCGCAAAACCTCCCCCTGAATTTAAGAAGAAGCAAACCATGCCGAATTAAAATAAAAAAAAAAAAAACCCCAATTAATAGAGAAACACTCCACATCATTTGGGATAATTCGTACCAAAGAATGGTTGATTGCCCTCAAAGATGGTGGAAGGATCGGGGAGATTACAAATGCAAGCGCCTGTGCTGTAGCAGTTTCCAGTTTTCCACCGATTGTAATCGCAGGGTAGAGCAGCTGAAGCATTGATGGATAACAACAGAAGTAGCAAGAGGAGAAATAGGCCTGCCGATCTCAATCTAAATCCCCTAAAGATGTAAACTTGTTCTTCACATTTTGATTTCCCTGCAATTTTTAAGTTCTAGGGTTTAAGCGATGAGACAACTAGGTAGTAGTCATGAACTGCGAAAGAGAGAGACGATGATGGGTCGCTGAAGCTTGTTAACAAGGTGGTGGCGGCAGTTGAAAGGACGCCTTTTGGGCATGACAATGTAATTATTCCCTTTCAAGGACCTGAAGGAGAAAATAGAAAGCAGGAGGATTCAATGGGGTGTTTTTGTCATTTTACATTACTAATTTTTTTTTTTGCCTGAACGTGCCTTGGACCGTTGGATGTTACGTATCCCGTACAACCTCGCCTACGACAAAGAGATAGGTAGCCATTACATTTTCAAGTGCTAACACCTCGCATCCATCATCATCCATCATATGTGGTGGGTTCCAGTGCCTTATCATATGTATTGGGGTTGTATCCTGCTGTTTTCAGTCAATTTCGATCAGATTTAATTGATCCCACTAATTTAAGTTACTACATCATAGAGTTAATCAGATCTCATATGCTAGGCATGGTTAGGTTTACATTCCATTGATCAGTTATCCATCCGTAATCGGGGTGAAATCAATTGGACTAATAGGGCTATAAATGGATTATAAAAAAAATCCATAAACATGAATATACACATATTGAGATATGGTTGTAGATATGATTGTGATGGACTACCAAATCTCACTTATAGCTTATTAAGGGCCCAAAACTATCTAACGGAGGGGTGTTAATCGGTCGGGTTGATTCAATTTCGGTTTATGAATGAGGGAGATAAAAACCAATCCATTAAGGAATTTTGGTTTTCGATTGGTTTTGGTCTGATTTGGTTTTGGTTTATTTTGATTTTTCAATATCGTGTTAATACTGGTTTAGATCGATTTATTATTGGACTTGTATCATAATGAAATCTTATATTTATAATTTATAGTGACAAGATTTAACAAAAAAAAAAAAACTTTAAATTTATGATTAAATCATAGTTTATCATTGTAAGGAAAAGATAACTAATATTGAAACCAATGGATAACAAATTACTAAGAAGATAACTAATATTGAAATCACAAAATGAACCCTATTATCCAATCATTCATTTAACTATCCAACTAGTTTTGTATAGTGAACAAAGAAATCAATGGAATAATTATTACAATTTATAAATCAATTTCTCTATTCATAACAAAATATTCAATGATTTGTAGCAATTCCCCTTACAATCTAATTTATAATCTCATAAACATTTTTTTTATCGGTTTCATTCGGTTTGGTTATTGGTCAGTTTGGTTTGGACTGGTTTTCAATCGGTCCCAACATACCTCAGTCCAAAATCAATTCAATAAGGATCGGTTTGATTTGGTTCGTGTTTTATCGGTCGGTTTTGGTGTGTATTATCTATTCGGGCTAGGTTTTGACACCTCTAATCTAACAGTTAACTTGCCAAATCACTTAGATCGTAACTAGAGTCGATTCCAATCTAACTAGAATCAATCCAATGACTCAAGATCGTAAGCTTGGAATTTTTTGGTGCTTAAAAGCTCTTTGACATGTCAGAGGAGGCTACGTTGGCACCTTTTCTTTTTCTCTTCACAGGAAATGACCTCATTGCCCTCCTAACCTCCTATGTACAAAATTATTCCACCGCACCTTATTAGTATTCTCCATGCCACTTTCCAAGAGAACTCTTCCCAAAATATAATTATTATATCAAATCACATGTTGCAAGAATAATGTTAGGCCCTCTGGCAGTTGTTGTGGGACCACAGTCTCACCTTGCCAAATTTTATCAGGGTTAAAGATTGCAATCTATATCTCTTGCTTTCTACCAATATTGGGATGGATAAACAAGAAGGTGGAAATGAAGCAAAGTACCATACAATCTATTATCAAATCTAAAGCTCAGAATGATATATAAGTTTATCATTCATGTTGAGATAATAAGTTTATCAAATCACCTCATATCATGGGCCTCATGGCCTTATGGGTAGTTTTTGTGGGACCACTGTCCCCCTTTTGCCTAATTTTGTCAGATTTATGAGCCATTTCCAAGTTAGGAGATTAGGTTGAGGATTGCAATCTATATCTATTTCCACTATCTGTCATTGGGATGGATAAACAACAATGTTGAAAAGTACCATACAATTTTTATAGTTAAATCTCCATGCCTTTGATAATGGATGAACATTAAACAAAATCTTATCTCTTATTCTCTTTATGCATAGCATGTAAATTGACAGAAGAATCCTAATAAACAAAAGGAAAGAGGATTTCCACGGCGTTAGTGCGTAGATTCAATCTCAAGTCCTCTCGCATTTCATGGTAGACCCTGCACTCTGACATTATAGGAAACCTCTCCTCTAAATAAAAATAATAAGTAATGTAGGTTATGACTTACTTAGATCAACAACTAAGTGGCTAACTACTTACATACAGTTCTTTAATGAAACCTTTAAAAAGGGGGTGGATGGATGCTAGTGCAGAAAGGGTGAAGAGAAGAGCTTTCATCAATTCTGCTAGCTCCCAATGTGATTATAAAATTTATATCGTATAAAGAAATAATTCTTTTGTTTTGGAAGGGTTTAGAGATTATTTAAAACTAGCTATTAGTAATAAATAAATCAAAGAGCCATATTTAGGAAATTAACTTGGTAATCAATAGAGGTAAAGAGATTAAGGGGAAAACTGAAAAGTGACTTCATCATCTTTTAAATTAAATTAAATTAGAAAAAAATCTGTGAAACAGAGAGGTTTTTGTGATTATTGGCAAAACCACAAACATAATTAGTGGTTACATGCTTAGTTTTGACATGTGGCTGTTGGAAGTGTCCATCAAACCCTATTATTCAAATTAATTTTTTTTAAATTCCAATTAAATTGTTTAACGTGATATAATCATGTCAGGTAATAATTGCAAAAAATTCATTTAGATTCCTTATAATTTTTCTTGCTACTGAATGAGACTTTTAAGCATTTAGTGTGGTTGCTAACAGTAAGGTATTAAATTTCTTTAAAAAAAAAAAAAGATTTTTGGGTCAATGACTCAAAACCGTGTAATCTTGGAATTTTCTAATGCTTAAAATTTATGAATTATATATAATTACTTCATTTTGAGATATTTATTTTGCCAAATCACCTCATGTTGGAATAGTGCCAGAGTTTTATGGGTAGTTGTTGTTGGACCACAGTCTCACCTTGTCTAATTATATTAGGCTTATGAGGAACTTCTAAGTTAGAAGATTAGTTCTTCCAACAAAAGAAAAAGTTTGAAGATTAGGTTGAAGATTGCAATCTTTGTCTCTTTGCGCTCCTTCTTGTTGTGATGTATAAGCAACAAGGTGGAAATGAAGCAAATTACCATATAATCTATTGTTAAATATGTAGATTATAATAATATATAAGAAAAAAAGATTGACACGAGATTAATATGCAGATTCTTACATCTTAAACATGGACACACTCTCTTCATTAAAACCCTCTAATTAGAAGATTTGATTATCTATCCCCTCATTGGTGGGAAATTGTACTCTGACATCATAATGGTCCCTCTCCTGATTTATAATTACTCGATCTTATTATTTCAAATCACATTAGGTTGCAAGAATAGTGTCACAGCCATATGAGTGGTTTCTGTGGGGCCACATCTCACTTTGTCTATTTTTTTCAGATTCATGAGGCATATCAAAGGAGATTAGGTTGAGGATTGCGATCCATATCCATTTGGATTCTCAGTCATTGGGATGGATAAACAACAATGTGGAAATGACGCAAAGTATCATACAATCTATTGTTAAATCTGTATGCATTTAATAAGAGATGAATATTAAACACAAAATTCTATCCTTATCCCCTTCATGCATAGCCTATGGAGTTATTAAAGCATGTAAACTGAGAGAAGACCCCTAATAAACAAAGAGAAAAATATTTTCACGATGCTAAAGTGTAGATTCAATCTCACGTCTTCTCACATTCTCTGTCATGGACCCTACATTCTCTCTCCACATTAAATGGCTTCTGTATTTGAATAATTTTTTACGACACTAATTGGTAGGAAACTGTACTCTGGCATCATAAAAAAGTTCTCCGCTGAACAAAAGCGACAATCTCACCTAACTAAACGAAAACAATAAGATTTTATGAAAGACACCAAATAATAATGTAAATTATGATTTATGACTAAGTTAGACCAGCAACTCATCTTATTGTTAATCAACTAATCAAGTGGATAGGTACTTACAGACTGGTCCTTAATGAAATATTTAAGGAGAGAGGGTGGATACGTGGAGAAAGATGGTGAGAAGAGCTTTCATCAATTCTACGTAGCTCCCAAATCCCAATAGCTCCAAATGGCATTAAAGAAATTTAATTTGTATAAAGAAATCCTTCCTTATGGTTTAGAAAGGGGAGACATTATTTTAAAGCTAGAATTTAGTAGTAAATATCTCAATTAAAGTGCCATAATCAGTAGAAATTAACTTGTTAATTAATGATATAAAGCGGAAAACTGAGAGATCTGGAGAAAGAAAGACTCTTCTAATTCTGCCATATGGGGTTGAGATTTTATGAATAACTGGATATTCCATGGTTGCTGCTCACATGTCCGGTGGTTAAACTAGTTAGGACAACAGAGAAAATGCATAAGACTGCTAAAAGGGTGTATAGAGTATAGACATACATGACGAGAGAGATAATATAATTTGAGGTGAAATTTGACATACGGGAAATCTGAAATGTTTCCTAAATATCGAATGATTCACCCCATCACTCTTCCATACACACCAAACCAATTTATTCATAGGTAGTTAAAACAAAACTATTACAAGAAAAAGGGAAAAAAAACAAAAGATATCAGAAAAGTGGACGACCATGCCTTTTGACCATTGGATATGTGAGGAATGGTCTGGACCTATGTGTAAAATTTTAATTTCAAATTCAATCATTAGTTAAGTTTCAAAATATGGTCAAAATAGTTTTTTTGAATTTAATTTTTACCCTCGAAAGCGTTTTCTATTTTGTAGCGCTTGTGGAGTTGTAATGAGCTAAGACATTTCAGAATGTTTAGTCCCACATTGGTTTGTGAATAAATAAATCTTGACATATATGAATATTTTTTAAGGGTGCAAGCCCTTTAAAGGAGCTCTCTCTTGTCATGTGTGTGTGTGGGGGGGGGTTTCTTGGGTGCTTTTGAATTGCACGCACCAAGTCGGGTAGTGGTCGAGGTCGAGGTCGAGGTCAGGGTCAGGTACGGGTGTGGGTGTGGTCAAAGAACCTACCTTTTACTAGTTGAAAGTTTTGGGTCCAAAGACACCCTTACACACTTTGTCCTAAGGGACACATTGGTACCTATATTAACCCCACTTCCAATATATATATATATATATATACTAGTAAAAAAAAACACGTTCAAATGCACGTGTGGCCAAACATTTTTATATGCACGGTTTTCTTTCAACAATCAATAGTTAAATGCTATTTTGGAGAGAGAGAGAGAGAGAGAGAGAGAGAACAAATGATTTACATGATTGAGTGCAATGGACAACTTGACAGAAAGTCAATATTATTTCGAGTGAATTTGTCATTTTAATTGAGTTTCTAACTCTTGAAACGTAAACAAAATGGAAATTTTCCAACTAATATTGACATTTATTTTATAACTCAAAAACTTGCTAGATATGGTAACAAAAAATAAAAATAAAAAAAGGAAAGAATGGGGGGGGGCAGCATATGATAACAGAGTTGGCTGCCATTTCATCAATAACTTTGCAAAACTTTATCATTGCCGGTGATAACGGTGATAAATTGAACAAGCATATCACTGATGTTTTAAGTGGGAAGGACAAAGCTTCTAAGTCCCAATAGTGGGTGATGTGTTAGTGCCTATATCAAAGACGCTTTAAATGGGAATATAAGAAACATACCAAATGGAAGCCCAAAAGTGCAAACAAAACTACTGAGTTTGGGTTATTTACAATCATGATAATAAGCACAGAAATAAAACTTTCTTACCTTCGGAAATCTAAGAAGAATATTAAATATGGTTTCATGTGTCATCAAAATCCATTTAATAAAAAAACTACAAAATGTAACATAATTTAGAGGATGTAAATAACTTGACAAATGAAGATCATGTTATACATTACATATATCAACAAAGAACTCATTATGTCAAAATAAAAGTTATAGGACATTTTCGCTTTTCATTTGATATGTATCAATTCCCATGACACTATCAGTAAAATTAAAATGAAAATATAGACAAGGGACTTGGTGGATTCGAACCACCATCCTTTTGAGGCTTGAAATAACTACCCACACCCGAAGTGCTCTACAAATTGAATTAAAGACACATATTTAAATTATAAAAGTTGTAATCAAAGAAAGGAAAAAACAAAATTGAAATATAATATTTCAAATCAAATAAAACCCATGCTATTTTTCCGGAGTTTAAGGAGGTGCAAACACATGTTCCTTTAAAGAAAATAATCATTGCCCATCTACGAAGAACAAATAAGCCTTTCCTAAGCTTTCTTTGGCTACAAATGCCCAAATTGTACTGATTCATTTCCTCAAAACAAAACATAAATATGCATTGAGAATCCAAGAAGAAAATGTACTGGGAAATCTCGAGAATATCAGGTTGTAGTGAGAAAATGCATTAGCATGAGTGTTTGAATAATTGAACTTAAATAGAGTATAAGGAGCAACAGAATTGTTGGACCCAACTACAAGTAACTGGAATGAGGCTAGTTAGTTTAGTACTTTAGTTGCATTTATATTCATGTGTTGCAATAAGACAAGCCCTACCTGAGTGAGTGAGTGAGAGAGAGAGAGAGAGAGAGGCTGGGCTCAAACTCTTGTGAGCAAATAACATTTGATAAGGCCTTGGTGCGGATGGTTGTCATGATCATCAGACTCAACAACCTTAGTAGGGACCACACCAGCCCTGGAAAGAAAAAAGAGCTTGGACAACAAAGGTCTTCAATCTTCTAAAGAGAATCAACAAATAAGTTGAGATAAATACCCTAATGTAAACCATGATAGTCCCTTCACAGAATTGGTAATAATAGCAAAAAAGGGAGCCATGTAGAGAGAACCCTACAAGGCTTGATCTGAATATTTGGGCCTTGTCAAACTCAAAAAGAGGTTTCCTTCATAGCATTGCAAGTTATTTTAGAATAAAGTAATAGATTACCAAATTTTCATAGAAGAAAAAGAACATAACCAAGAAACAAAGTTTTATTTCAAGACTAAGTCATACTTGCACAATCCAATCACCCCAAGGAGTAAACAACTCCATTTATTACCATTTTGGCCAAAAGAGGGTTTGTTTTCAGAGCTTCCTCATAAGCAGTCCAATTGTGTTGGGGTGCATATCTTAATATCTCATAGAGAGTCCATTCTTAAGAACAACAAGGAAAAGTTCATGAGTTATCTCAAACCATAAAAGAGAGGGGGAGGGAGCAAGGCTTCTTTATAATGAAAAATGGCATGATATATTAGATCCAGTTTCTAAATACAATGATTTATATCTTTCACACAAGAAATTAATATTATGATTACCCAATTTAATGCCAAAATGAAGAACTCTACATCATTACAAAATTATGAGGACTATGGAAAAAAAATCCTATCCGAGAATCCAAAAAAGAATAAAATCTGAGAACCAAAAAAAAAAAATGTAAAATAAGAATTGCCAATAACTGAAACATGATAAGTGGATGAAAGCAAAATTTTGTATTCCACCATACATACACTACAGTGGTAGAACCAACATATGGCATAGTAGCTTATGGCCACAATGTAATGCACTCATGATCAAAGTTGAAGCTAAAATAATATTTCTACAGAATAATAGTTCTTCATTATACTAAAAATGAGAACTGGACCAAACAAAAAGTTACCTGCCCATCAGCTATTATCAATAAAACATGGCACTGACCACCGCTTTGGTCGACAATAGTCATAGCCATTTTAACAATGGGAGCAAATGATGTTGGTCCAATTATAACGAAGCTGACAATCATCTACCAGATTGATATCTTCTTCAAAGCAAAAATAATGCAATAGAAAAAGTTTAACCTGCCAACGGTAGACGGGGACTATTTCTTTGTTGGAGTCAAAGCTTTCTCTAATCCATCAGTGTCTCTCATCAGGATAGTAATTAAAGACATCTTGATCATATATTGATGTTGCCAAAATATAGAAAAGAGAACGTTAGTGTGTAATCAAGATAGAGTCAGCTACTAAACAACCCATGAAAGCATATGATCATAAGAAACTGTCATCTCCAAATCTGAAACAGGGTATCAAATCATCCTCATAAAAAAAAAACCTTAATGCTCTTCAAATGATAGATATTGCTTGCTCATAAGGATTTTGAGTGTCTCCAATGTGATCAAAGCTTTGCCGATTGAATGACTATGCACCTATTACAAAAGTACCAAACATGCCAGACTAAAAGTAACATATAGAGAGGAATGGAGAGAAGAGGAATTACTTCATACGAAAACACTTCAATGCAATCAGATTAACAGAAGGAAGCACTTTGAGCTGCAATCTAGAGCTTCTCTCTACTCTTATGGAGAAGGAAACCCTGGAAGATTAAAAAATTTTATAATCTGAAACTTAAAAAGAAGTAAACAAAGACAAATACAGAGAAATAAGGAATATTAACTATCAAATAGAAAGATGATTGAAAATAGAAACTATATCAAATAGAAAAATGATTGAAAATAGAAACTATATCGAATATTAATCTATCACCAATATTGGTACTAATTGAGCTTAAATGGATTCTTTTAAGAATTTTATTAACCATCAAAAGCAACTTGATATTAAACAATCGATATTGCAACAAGCGATATCTATCCCTCCCATGAAAACTAATTGAGCCAAATTTTACAAAGACATGGAAAATCAACTCTCAAGTACTGCTACCAAAAATTCCAATCTCAACGTAGTTCATTATGACAACAAAGTATTTTACTTTATTTATATATAAGAAGTATATGGCACTTGTAAATTGTGAATGCCCAAAACTTCTAGAAGAAATTAAAGCATGAATCATAGTTAGAGATTTTTTTTTCCCTAATGAAAGAACTGTAGCCAACAGAATTAAATCAGCTGCTGAGTAAAAAAAAAAAACAATAACTGTAGCCCATAATGGTTCATTACAACCCTTCACTTCTAACAATTGCAACAAAACTAATGGGTGAAAGAAATAAACCTGTGCAATTTCTTCAATTGTGCTAATCATTCTGGCTCTGCTCTTCAGGTTTGTAACAACAGCATCAACAGCCATTGTGATTCCATGACACAGGTCCATTGCATTCATCCCAGCTGCAACTGATTTGCAGCCCTCGGAAAATATAGCACGGGTGAGGACTGTGGCACAAGTGGTACCTGCATAAATGAAAGGTTCACCGCATTAGCCATAGATTAAAAAAGAAAAAAAATCTTTTACGGAGTTATTAATAAGTTTTGAAAAGAGAAGAAGAGAAACGGTTGAGAGAGAGGTGGACAGGCTTATTGCAAAAGAAGAATGAAAGTGGGAAAGAGAGAGAGATAGAAAAGAGAGGAAGGTGTGGGAGAGGAGGGTGAGGAATTATTAATGATAAGGAAACTAATAAAATTTTGATAGAAAAAATTCTTAAAATAAAGATTTAAAAAAAAATCTTAAAATATATTTCTAAAAGAGAAAAAGGAGGAACGGTTGAGAGAGGGGAGGAAAGGCGATATACAAAAGAAGGAAAATGGGAAAGAGAGAGATAAGAGAGAAGGGTGGAATTATTATTAATAAGGAAACTAATAAGATTTTGATAGAAAAAACTCTTAAAATATAGATTCAAAAGAAAATTCCTAAAAGATATTTCAAAAAGAGTAAAATGGAGGAACGGTTGAGAGAGAAGAAGAAAGGCTTATTATAAAAAAAGGAAAGTGGGAAAGAGTGAGATAAGAGAGGAAGGTGAGGAATTATTATTGACAAGGAAACTAATAAGATTTTGGCAGAAAAAAGTCCTAAAATATAGATTTTTAGATTTTTTTTTTTTAAGAAAGTAAATCCTAAAAAATATTTTAAAAAGAGAAAAAGTAGGAACGGTTGAGAGAGAGAGAGGAGGAAAGGCGAAGGAAAGTGAGAGAAAGAATAGGCAAAGGATTTGAGTGATTTTTAAAGAATATTTAAATATTAAAAATATAAAAGGGTACCAACAATATGAGAAAAGTAAAAAATATTGACAAAAAAATATAACGAAAAAGATAAGGTATTTAAATAAGCAAGAGGGATAAAATAGTCAAGTAAAAGATTAGCCACGAAGCATGAGTACATGCTTTTATACAATAGTATGATATATAATATATGTTAAAAAAAAAAAAAAAAAAACCTTATAGGGGCGGTAATAAAAAACTGCTACTAAAAACTAGTGAATATTATATCATTAGCGGTGGGAAATGATCCGTCCCAATATACGCTTTTAGTGGCGGTTTGTATTCTACCCCAAATGACATTATTATTAGCGGCGCAACAAATCTGCCCCATAAGATATAGTTTTATACGCTTTCAAATATGACTATTATATATTAGCAAAGGTAATTATCCGCCCCTAAAGAGGTACTCTTTAGGGGCGGATTATATAAGCGCCCCTAAAAACCCGTTTTTCGTGCTCAAACAAAAAACGGCCCCTAAGCATTTGCGGCGCCACATTTAGTGACGGGTATCCGGCGGTAAAAAACCCGCCCCTAAAGCCTTTAGGGGCGGTTTTCATAGTTTTAGCGGTAAAAAAAAACCGCCTCTAAAGAGCCTTTTTTTTGTAGTGTCCCCATTTATTTCTCCAATGAGATCTTTGTAGATCCAATATTAATCAAGTCCAAACCGCCTTTATGCCTTACCTACAAGGGCCGTGCAACGCCATACAGCTGTGACAACATTAAAGCCACTGATACGGGTGCTAGTATTGTTGTTTAACCCAAGCTTTGCCTTCTCCTTTAGGTCTGAAATGTCTTTGGCGCTAAGCCTGAAAATCTTGAACTCAAGGTCCTCTGGTGTAGCTTCGAAGAGTGTTGGTGCGTTAGACACTTCTCGTTGTGGAGGGATTTCAAAATTTACTAGCTCAGGATGGGGGAACATGACACGTGGTGGAGATCTTGCGGTTAAGAGTTCACGATTATTGCAAGGTGTAACAGCTAGGGGCTTGTCAGCAGCAAGGGAGGCAAGATTTTCTAAGAAGTGTTTGAAGCTGATGCCATCGAATGTTACATGATTGGTGGATATACCAATGGTGAAACTGCCACACTTGAATGATGTTACCTACCAAAACAAAACCCTTGACCCCATTAGTTGTAAGCACTAACCATTTAATGTAATTTTTTTTTTTTTTTTCTAGGAACCATTTAATGCAAAAATTAAAGCTTCTCAAACATAAACACTTTATAATCATAATTAATTAACTTCATCGATCATTAGAGTGGATCAAGTCCTTCGAGAATGGTTCTTATACGAGAACCTGATTCACACTCTCGATCACTCAAGTTGGTCACAAATAAACTTGAGTTGCATGTAGAATGGTCTCAAATATGGGAAAAGATGGCTGTCTGATTAATGTTTCCACACTACACATGATATTGCGAGTTCGAATCAGGTCCTCGTACAAGAATTATTCTCGTACGGGGTTTGATCTATACTTGGACTTCACTTAAAATAAAAACTAATTAAAAGAAGAGAGGGATTAAGTAAAGTTCAAATGTAGGTCAAACACCATACAAGGATGATTTTCGTACGAGAACCTGATCTTGAAACCCTTGAAAATAGAGATTCACTCCAAACATAAAAGATACTACAAGGACAACATTCCTCCTCCTCAGATCTTAGCCTGGTCCATGATCACGAGCATTGAATGTGACATTTTTCAACACCCCATTCTCTTTCGCCGTCTCATAAATGGGGCGAAGCCAAGCATGCAGTTGTGGTTGCACGGTTACTAACGGCATATGCTATTTTGATGAACAATTGATGAGTAGTCGGCAGTGTACTTATTGATAGGGATTGTATTTCATGTAATTTTGTGTTTCTTTAATTGGTTGAATTTTATCATGTGAAACTACTTATTTCAACCACATCATGTGGCACTAAAGTTGCAATAAAAGACAAAGTTCAAAGACCACTATAATCATGTAAGGGGATATCAGATCATCATCTCCATGAAGGCCTGAATTAAGGACAAAGATAGGGAAAACATAATTTTCAAGTTTTTTTCTTTTGAAAATTTGATAAAAGAAATAGAGAAAAAAAATATTAATTTATGTTTACAAACACTTCTCTAAGCTTCTATTTTTTTTTTCTATTAAAAGGAGAAAAAAAAAATAGAGTTTCTAGAGTACACGAACAAGATATTGGAACAAAATAATTAAAAAATAACCCACCTTCAATATTGCCATCGACAGAAGAAACATCAACTAAAAGGCAAAAAAATAATAAAAATCAACACTCTAAATTTTATCTAGAAATTGATTTGCTTTTCCTTTGCTTTACTTCAAAAATTGTAGTGGTAATTAATTCACATAATTACTAAGGCCAAAACCGAATAAACAAAAGAAGATTTATTCTAAAAAATTTAAAACCTATCAATTTTACTCTTCAGTGTATGATAGAGTGGTGATCTTTTTCGTTTCATAACATGCCTAACACCTCTCTCTTTTTCTGTGTGTGTGTGTGTGTATGTGTCCGTAGTTTGGACTTTGGACATGTATGCTTTTTTAAATTCTAAGATCATGAAGAAATTTCATAAAAAAAAAAAAAAAAAAAAAGAATCATGAAGAAATGCTATAGGTACCTCTTATCTATGTAAATGATGACCTATAGATACTCATTCTAAACCCATGACATAAATATAGTTTGGAAGTCTACTACATAATTTGTACCTGAACAGAACAAAGTGGCTGGTTATCTGGCGCTAAGTTGTCCGGATTACCCATGATCAGCTGCCTAAAAGCTGGGTTAGGGTAAACCAAGTCTCCAATCTCGTCCAGTGACACTTCACTCGTTGCCACCACGAAGCCAGCTCCGGCAGCATTACAGTCAATCTCGAGGCGGCTCTTCTGGGGATTCAACCTCAACCTTCCGGCCAAAAAATCAGGTGTCACGAGTAGTTTCCGAAGGGTGGTCTTGATTTTCTCGGCTACAATATCCGGTGGGAAATCGGGGTTGGCCGGAAAGAAGTGGACAGTCTCTACATTGAAATTAAGAACTTGATCTATGTTCGAGATAAACATAGACCTTCTCTTTGTTTCTTCTAGGGGAAAGACTGTTAAAGAATATTGTAGAGTGACCTTTAGGTCTTGAATGATAGAGGGAGGTTCTTGGTGATGGGTTCCCATGAATGTAGATGACGAGTTTTAAGGGGGAAAGATCATAGGATTTATATGTGTGCTTTTTTTTTTCTTATACTTTTTAAAGTTTTGGAGACAACTGGGGAAGTAGTTGAGTAGTTTAATGGATAAACGTGGCTACATTTAAAACAGCTACACATGTGGGGTCCCTAAGGAATAGATTTGTATCTCCCGAGGCATGAAAGGAGATTTTCATCTGAACTAGGATCTTATCAGGTCTTGACGAAGTTTTCTTTTTTTTTTTCCCCCCCGGTTTTAGGGGTGCGTAGTGGGGTATGAACTGAGCGAGAATCCACCTCCATGTCACAAATGTCTGAATGGCAACATCAACAAGGCTAGGGAAACAAAAATGTAAATCTAATAAGGTTTGTAGGATAGTTGTGATGACAGTAGGGAAAAAATTTGCATCCTCTCACAAGGGATGTGAAGTGTAGTCTTTTTTTTTTTTTTTTTTTTTTTAAATAAATTCACATAAGATGGGCTTAAAGTTGCATTAAAATTCGGAAGTGCAAGTTCTCTAAAAGATTTTAGCACTTGAACTGGCTACTTTCAATGGGTAGCGAAGTTTTTCTTCCTAAATTAGAGTTTGACAAACCTTAGCTCTCAAACTTGAAGAGATTAGGACATAGAATATTTGGAGAGAGAGTGGAGACTTACTGAGGATTATGGAATACTAACATTGTTGACTATTAGTTGAGTATTCATTGTCTCTCTTTCCTAGCTACTTATATTTAGAATGTCATCTAATAGTCTTCTATATTGAGTGTGAATTGGGTGTGATCTTTTCTTGGGTAAACACTAAACTTCACAAAGTACTCTAAGGTTTGGATTGATGGAACACTCAACTAATGGAAAGTTTCTTGGAGTGATTGATACTTCCTATACTATCTTGACTCCTATGATAAGAACTACTAGTGAATATTTTAAATAAACAAGATAAGAGATAAACAAGAATGCAAGAAAAGAGAGGTAAAGAGGCAAAAGAATACACGACAAATGCATAGTGGTTCGGATCCTTGATCCTACATCCGCTCCCAAGGCCCTCCAACCAAGGCTTTTCTCCACTAAGTGATCCCTTTCCAACATGCAAAAAAAAGCCTATACACCAACCAATTGCAACACAATCAGATTGGCACCCAGATTTCTACGACCAAGAATGTCACACCCCACTCCTTATATCACCAGAGATGTGACTAGGATGCCTACCATCATCCTATTCAACTTGCTAGGATCTCAATTGCAGTACCTTATACTCACAGTTCAAAATCAAGAATCATAATAATCAGAAACAACAGAATGATAAAAGATATAACACCGATTCTTGTACTAGTGATCTACAAAGTGATAGAATATTACAATAATAGTTTTTAGTCTTGTTCTCTCAAGATAGAAAAATGTATGTAATAATATTACAAAGTATAATATTTAAAAAATATAGTGGTGGAGGACACCGCATCCTCGATCACAGTGCACTGTATGCATATTCATTGCAAGCACAACCTACATTTTGATCCTCATACTCTGGAGTCCACCAATCTCCACCATACTCAGCAATGGAGGAAGAAGAATCATTGCTCATCGGCATAGCAATACCTGCATCATCATCTAAAAAGGAACATGCACATGGCATGAGATTCACTAAGCACATTGAGGGATAGGGAACATAGAAACAGTCACAAATAGTCCATGATGTCGTGCATGAATTAATTTTATTAGAAGTCTAAACAACATAAATAAGTCATGAGTTCACAATAGGAAATCTCTCTGGTCCCAGAATTGGCCATCGATCACCCAGAGATACAAACTCTAGTTGCGAAAGGGAACCTATCAGTCATGGAATGCGTTGTCGGTCACCCAGCATGTCATACTCCATCCCTTAGGATACTAGAATGTTACTAGGATACTTACCGTCATCCTATTAGACCTACCAGGATCTCAGAAGAAGTACCTTATGCTCATGATCCAACAATAATCACTAAAATGAGATGCGACAAAAAAGATAATGCATAAACAAGATTCTTATACCAATGAACTAATTTTGTTTCAATAAACAAGTTAACAAGGCTATCCCCATTTAAATACAAGATATATATATATATATATCTAAAAGGTAATATCCAAAAATAACTGATGATAGAACCCTGTGTCCGCGATCAAGGTGCACTGTAAGCACAGTCGTCACATGCATAATCCACGCCATGCTCCATGTCTTTTGGAGACCACCAGTCTCTAGCAATCTAAGGAATTGAAGAGGAAGCATCACTACCCATTAGCACAAAGATACCTACATTGCCATCTAAAAAGCGTCACACACGTGGTGTGAGCTTCACAAGCTCAGTGAGAGGATAGGGGTTCATGCAAGCAAACATATATAGTCTATGATACGATGCATGATACAATTCCTTTTATGAATCACCTATAAAAGAAATAAGCCTGAGGTATAATGCTATTGTAACACATTAAGTAGTATCCCAAGTCCCCAAATTGTCCATCGGTCATCTAATGATACAAACCCTACTTGTGAACAGGCGTTTGCCAATTCCAGAATGTGTCCTTGGTCAATCAAAAGGTGACAAGACAACTAACAACAGAGATTGAACTGAGGGTTATCTGGTGAACCTTGAGCTCTTAAGTGGCTTCTGTCTAGGCCATCAGATTCACACAGGATCAATTTGGTGGCTTGAAACCTAGATCCGATGACATGAATCCGGTGAATTTTATTGAACTATCAATTTTGATTGTTTTTGTACATTTTAGGGGAAACCTTGTGGGTCCCCTAGATTTTTCTTGACACATGTTAACTCCCATTTAACCTTGTACCTAGTACAGAGACAAATTACAAATTGGTGAGGCCTAGTGGGATTTGACTCGGGTTTATATGTAGAGCACTGCTCCCTAAACCCAATTTATTCACCGCTTGGTTCGGTTTGGTTATGCAGGGTTCGAACCGACAAGGGTTGTTGTGGGTGCCCTATGGTGTATGACATCAGGGGTGACATCAAATGCGAAGTGGTCGGACAAGATTGAGCTGGTACCTGATGTGGTTCGCACACCTAAGCCATGCCCTTGCACGTATCATAAGGCTATGTACGAGTAGGGAATGTATGTCATCATATTTGACAATGAGAATTTGATTCATGACAAGTGGCAGGAGCGAAATACACATTGAGGACCCATTTCCCCCACCAAAATCTAGCAAGGTTGGTCATGTTCTAGCCAACGGGTGGGTGGTCACTGGTAGGTGTGACCCACCTGTGGGGAAATGTGGGCCCCAGCGAGCCCAACTTGGGTGAGCATGCATTTTACGGGTTCCCCGTCATCGTGAAGTCATGTGTGTCCGATATTAGGGGTTACTTCACCCGGTATCGTGGTTTAATGTGAGCCAAAGAATGACAAAACCAAACGCACCTTAGTAGATATTTATAACCCAAGGTATAAATAGCATTTACTCCTCTGTCCCATTTATTATTTCAGCAAGGGTTGGTGGAGAGAAGTAAAGAAGAGGAAGAAAAGAAGGGAGAGAAGGGAAGGAAGAGTGGGGAAAGTGCTTCTCCCTTTCCGCCAAAGCTGCACCTCATTAGTTTGACACCAGAAAAGTGATTGGCGCCTTGAGATCTACAATTTAAGGTAGGTAAGTGCTATAAGCCCTTGGATTTGGTGAAACGCTTCTATGCGGTCAAATCAAGAGTTATGAGGGACTCTGTGTGATTCTTTATAGGTTTTTAAAGGAGGAGCAACCAAGATTTTGAAAGCATTTTTGTGGTATTTGGAGTTGGGGGAAAGATCTTAGGTTTTGGGGTTTCTTGAGCTAAAGGTATGGATTGTTCCCAAAATCTTAATTTGAACCTAGATCTATATTATGTTCAGGTGGATGAAGGCTAAAATGTGTGAAAAATGTAATGGAAACAACCCCCTTGGGTTCCCAATGGGTGGGATGGAGAGGAGAAGCAGGACAGCAGAACCTGCAGAGCACTAGTGGGTAGCACCGATGAGTAACCAGACCCACTAGTGTGACCCCTAGTCTTACCTGGGCTTTGGAGCCTATCGGCGGGTACCTTAACCCACCGATTTTGGCTGGGCTTTGGGGTCCTACTGATGTGTACCTAGACCCACTGGTAGCACCCAGCAGTCTTGGGTTAGCCTTGGGGTCCTACTAGCGGGTAGGACCAGCAAGTACCTAGACTCGCCGGTTGCACTCTTCGATGTGTGTCTGAGTGCTGTCTGCCAGGGCAGCTTGCACAGTTGGATTCTCATACCCACTTGTATGACCCACTTGTGGATCAATGGGCTCCATTTGGATCGAACTCATCGATAACCTCCTTTACATTATCAAACGTATAGTGACAATGCCTTTCATTGTTTTTATAGTCCCAGAATAGACGTATTCTAAGTTTCCTTTCTGTGTTAGGTTTTAAGACTCTCATCTTCGCATGTCGCATCTTACCCGTACAGTGTGTGCATATTCTCGTGCGAGAATAGGTAAGTGGGGAGAGGACGTTGATTTTATTTTGGAGTGGTTATGGCATAATCTTTATTTCATATATTATCTTGCCATTTATGAATGCCATTTTCATGATCATGCTTGTCTATTGCTGGATGCATTTAGAAATTGTGATGTTGTATCTTCAAATTTCAAACACTTATTACTTGCTTTGAATTATGAGCATGGATTATTCGATTGTTGGATGATGATGATTAGTCGAACATGTGATGAATTGCTAGATTAGATGTCGTAGTCGGCTTAAAAACGAATGCATCAATACACCGTGGAATGGGACACATAAGTACTATGTAGTCATACTATCTCATATAGGAGCATGTGGTTTAGGATTGATATTACCCTCGTGCTATGACCCTTCCCAACAGGGGTTTAGGTGTTGGGTTATCACTGGGGGGAAGCATCGGTCGCGGACCGCCATGGTGGTTAGAAGTATGCCTGGCTAATCATTATGACAGTTGAAAACCTTGGTGATATATTTAGAGGGCCAAAAGTATTGTAATTTATTTTCTGTTGTGGTTCAGCCACGATTTACTTTTTCGAGTACTCACGGTCGCCCCTCTTCGACAACCCTATGGGCGTATTGTGCGATGGAGAATGCGTGTCGCACCAAGGGCATACACGCACTATGGTTGTGAGTATAACATGTAATCTATGACTTAGTAATGTTGCTTAGGTGGATAGGACTAAAATAAATCTCATTAATATAAGATCATTTGTAATGCAATTGCTTGTATGCATTTTTCTTTTCATTTACTGAGCTAGTGAGCTCACCCTTTGTGTACACACAATTTTAGATGATTTTTTAGGTTTTTCGATAGAGGAACAGGAGCCGGGGCCCATTGACAAAATTCTAATAGGAGATTGGTGGGTCCCAGAGGGATTTGGGCACAACGCTGGGTGCCCGTGTGAGGGCTACGTTGTGGAGCAACAGTAACTAACTCCAAACACAGTACTCCTTTTGATTCTTTTGATGTAATCCCTTTTTTGTGCTCTAGATATTTAAATTGTTATTTCTTGTGTAAATATTATGTGTACGGGCCCACATGTAAATATACTACATATAACAATTTAGGTATCAAGAGTAAGTAGGGAATATATATATATATATATATGACAAGTCTTTCACTCAATTAATTAATTATATTTTTAAATTAATGTGGCTTACTGTCTTGTGGTTACTGTATCAGATGATCCTGGTGATTTTGGGTTACCCGGAGGTAACCCGGTCACCGGTCCTATTATATGTGAATGGGGTGTGACAACAGTGGTATCAGAGTGCAATGCTTTAATCACTCACAGGTTGCAAGATGAACCCTGTAGAATCTATAATAGGATTTGGGGTGGTGTAAATATAAAAGATTCCACATAAAAGCTGTAAAGTAATAAAAGTTAAAATTTCATCATGTTGCATGTACGAAGGGGAGAATACAAAATTTAAAGTCAAAAGAGAGGAACATAATGAAAAGAGAGAAAGAAGAAGAAGAACAGAATAAAAGAAAAGTTTCTCAAACAAGATTACATAAAACCATCACTACTCACTACAAAATCAATCGTTATCAACTTCTTCCTCCCGGGATCTCGAGTTGATGTTGAGGCGATGATCATAGTAATTGAAGCAAAGGTTCACCATTTCCAACTCCTTTTGGAGCCATTTAAGGCTCACCGTCATCTCCGCGGAGACTGAGTCCATGGCATCAGACATGTACCTAAGATCCATCTCCGTATGTGCTTGGGCATGCTGAAGTGCCTCCTCACAGGTAGTACTCTCCTCCTAGTTCTTCAAGATCCACTCTTGACTTGCTTAGAGTGCCTCTAACCGGTCCATTATACTTTGAAAAGCAAAAGCCCCACTGGTAGGAGGTGGTGCCACATCAATGGGATCCTCAACCTCTATCTCTTCTTCCTCATCCACTGGGGGAACATAATCATCATCTTCCTTTGGGGCCACTTCCTCCTTAGGCACTTCCATCACTCTATGCAATTCCATCTTGTGTAAGTTCCCTCAGGAGAACTTATCATTAGGGAGCTTTCCCTCCTCACCCCTTAGGTCCACATGAAAGTACTGAAATATTCTCATGAGAGACCAGGCATAGGGAAAGTTACCATCAGATGGATGTGCGGTGTGGTACTCCATAGTCTTCATGGTGACGAAAGGAAGGCAATGTGAGAAGCACCCTTTAGGGCCATGTAGATGCAATAGGCTATGTATGCTCTAATGAAGTTCACCTGGTTCTTGTGACTGGCTCTGGGGAGCAGGTTGAACTGAACCAGGAGGCTGAAGACCCATACATAAGGAATAAATGCAATCCCGGACTCAGGACATGCTGCAGTGCCACAGATAGTCTGGTAGATGTGACCCTGTAGCTCTTGGTCCATGAAAGGAACTAAAGCCTTGCCCTTGGAAGGACAGTAGTACCAGTTACCGTCCATGGAGATGCCCAGAATCTTTGCTAGAAACTTGATAGGAAGTCAGATGTTGCATGCCTTCACCCAACTAGTGAGGAGGGTGTACACTTTGTCATCATAAGATACCTCGAGGTTGCAGTAGAACATCCGAACAAGCTCAGGGTAGCAGGGTGAGTCAACAGAAAGGATAGACTGCCAACCAAGAGTTATAAACTTCTCCAGCAGCCGCACTCTAGAGAAGTCCTCCATTATCACTGATTTCTTCATAAGTATGGGTTTTCTGGAGAAGGTGGACCAAGATACAGCTGCCTTAAGGCTTCGGAACATATGCTCATCATAGTCCTCCGGATCCACTGGTGCATTCCTCCTTGAACGAGCCCTATGTGTAGAGGAGCTTGAGGCTACACTTTTCCTCTTTTGACCTGGAGTATTTTTGCTCCGTGATGAGGCAGTAGCTTCCTTACCCTTACGTGAAGACATCCTGCAAAGCCCACGGGAAAAACAGAAGACCGACAAAGATTTCAAGAGGAATTAAAATTAAGCAAAGGATAAAAGAGGATCAATGCAAATAGGATCATAAGAAGAAAAAATAGTGTGAATGACAAGCAAGAAGAGAAAACCCCTGTGGTGCTTATGCCATAGTCAAAATGTGCTCATATATAAATGAATAGATGACAGAGAAATGAGTTAACAAGCATAGTGTAGTGACCAAGTGAACATCAAGGTTTCGTGATTCTTGAATGCACATTTCACAAATGAAAGCCAAGGAGTGGGAGCATTTATTTAAAGCATAAATTCATTCAAATGCTCAAGTTAACATCAAACCAAGGTATTAGACAGAATTCCAAGAGAAGAAAAGAGGAAATTTCATAGAAAAGAGCATAGTCTATGAACATCCATAGCATTGAGGGGAATTTGACATTAATATGTAAAGGAAGGTTCAAATGCATACAATTATGCATGTCTTAGCCCTATTGAAATCAAAACAATGAAAACCCCCAATTTCTTCATAAACCCTAACGTAAGAATAGTGAAATTTCTTACCAATTAATGATGAGTGAAGCATACATGCAATGTGTCATTCTCATCACTATAGTACAACCAAATGAGATTGAATAAAATTATTTATATCATACATTATACAAGGAAAGAGAGAGAGAACAGGAAAACCTTAAAACAGTAAAATTTGGAAAAATAGGGTTAGGCAACTCATGAAAATGATAAATGTGATGATTGAAGAAGAGAATCATGGGCAAATGACATACCCTCATGCTACATTTGTTCTAGTTGGGAAGAATCAAAAGAAAATAAAATTTTAAAGGAGATAGAGAAAGAGCAAACGGAATTTCATAGTTCAAAAGAAAGAATGAAGAAGAGCAGTGACATACCCAAGACGGCCTTTAGGACTCGGTATGATCACTATGAATTCCTAGTGCTATCTTTCAGATTAACTAACGCACCAGTGACTTTTGTGGATCTAATGAATTGAGTATTTCATGATATTCTTGATAAGTGGATCATCTTTTTTATCGATGACATTTTGATCTACTTGAAGACGGAAGAGGAGCATACACTACACTTGATGATGGTACTCCAAAGGTTAAGAGAATAGCAGTTGTATGAAAAATTCAACAAGTGTGAGTTTTGGCTCAAGCAGATTGGATTCCTAGGACACATAGTGTCTGAGAATGAAATTGAAGTAGACCCAGGTAAGGTGAAAGCAGTAGTGGAGTGCGAAGCACCCAAGAATGCCACAGAGATTAGAAGCTTCTTGGGATTAGCGAGCTACTCTCGAATTGCTGCTCCAATGACCAGTTTGACAAAAAAGGGTGTGAAGTTTGAATGGTTTAAGGAGTGAAAATAGTTTCTAGGAGTTGAAGAGACGATTGGTGTCAGCCCCAGTATTGACAATTCCAGAAGGCACGGGTGGAATGACGGTTTACACTGATGCTTCTAGTATTGGGTTAGGTTGTGTTCTCATACAACATGGTAAGGTGGTGGCGTATGCATCTAGACGACTGAAGGAATATAAGAAGAATTATCCCACCCATAATTTGGGCTGGCTGCAGTTATCTTTGCTTTGAAGATCTGGCGCCATTATTTGTATGGGGAGAAGTGTGAGATATTCAGCAATCATAAGAGTCACAAACACTTTTTCACCTAAAAGGACCTGAACATGAGGCAGAGGAGATGGCTAGAGCTTATGAAGGATTTTGACTGCGACATCTAGTACCATCAAGGTAAAGCTAATGTGGTGGCAGATGCATTAAGTCGAAAGGCTCAAACTGTATCACTTGTGTGATTGGCCACCAGCCTTAAGTAAGAAGCAACATTGATGGATGAAGTCCTTTTATATGTGGGAGCGACTTTGGAGCTCGATCATCAACTGGATAATATTGAGCATATAACTCTATCTCTAGCAGCCCTATAGGTACAACCATCAATCAAGCAGTAGGTGATCATGAAACAACCCTTGGATCCTGAGTTGCAAAAGATCAGAATTAGGATTCAAGAGAAAATGGTGGATGATCCCAATTTCATAATAGCCAGTGACAGAGCACTATTGTTTTGGGGCTGGTTGTGTGTGCCCAATGACTTGGAGATATAGGATAAGATAGTGAAGGAAGCACACAGCTTAGAGTGCACACTTCACCCCGGAAGCACCAAGATGTACAAGGATCTTAAACAGAGTTATTGGTGGCCAGGGATGCCGATTATTGTAGCCCTATATGTGGTGCAGTGTCTCATGTGTTAGAGAGTTAAGGTGGGGTGGCATCGACCATATGGCACTCTTCAGCCACTCCTAGTACCAGAGTGGAAGTGGGATATGATTACCGTGGACTTCATCACTGGGCTACCTCATACACCTAAGGGGATGGACGCAATCTGGGTGATAGTTGATAAGCTTACCAAGATTGCTCATTTCATTCCAACCAAGACTACCTATTCCATGGACAAGTTAGCACAAATTTACATGGATAATGTAGTTCGCTTGTATAGGGTGCCGGTGAGTATTATATCAGACAGAGACCCAAGGTTCACACCCAATTTCTAGAAGAGCCTCCAGCATACCATGGGAACAAAGGTGGACCTAAGTACTGCCTTCCATCCACAGATTGACGGGCAATCTGAACGAACCATACAAATACTAGAAGATATGCTCAGGGCTTGTGCGATGGAAATGAATGGTAGTTGGAAAGAGAACATAACTCTTATAGAGTTTTCTTGTAATAATAGCTATCAAGCCACAATTGGAGGGGCTCCATATGAGGCATTGTATGGTAGGAGATTCAGGACACCCTTATATTGGGATGATGTGGGCGAGCGTCGAATGCTTGGGCCGGAGATGATACAGTTGACATGTAATAAGGTTGATGTCATTTGGGAGAAGATTAAGGTGGCCTAATCACATCAAAAGAGCTATGCCAACAACTGTAGAAAAGACATTGAATTTCAGGCGGGGGAGAAAGTATTTCTTAAAATCTCTCCTACCAAAGGTTTATATAGGTTCCATAGGAAGGGCAAGCTGAGTCCAAGATACATTGGGCCGTTTGACATTTTGAAATGGGTTGGCTTCATAGCATACATGCTGGCCCTTCCACCTTCACTCAGTAACATTCATAATGTATTCCATGTTTCAATGTTGAAGCGATCCGTCCATGATCCATCGCATGTGCTAGCTGTGGAACTAGAATACTTGGAGACTGATATGACTTTTGAAGAGTAGGCTGCTGAGATCCTAGATTGGAAGATAAAAACCCTTCGTAATCGCTCCATTACTTTTGTAAAGGTACAATGGGCTAACCTTTCACTTGAGGAGGCGTATTAGGAGAAGGAATGACAAAACAAAATGCACCTTAGTAGATATATTTAACCCAAGGTATAAATAACATTTACACCTCTCTCCCATTTATTATTTCATCAAGGGTTGGTGGAGATGAGTAAAGAAGAGGGAGAAAAGAAGGGAGAGAAGGGAAGGAAGAGTGAGGAAAGTGCTTCTCCCTTGCCGTCGAAGCTGCACCTCATTATTCGACGCCGAAACAGTGATCAGCACCTTGAGATCTACGATTTAAGGTAGATAAGTGCTATAAACCCTTGGATTTGGTGAAACCCTCTTGTGTGGTCAAATCAAGAGTTATAAGGGACTCTATGTGATTCTTTGTAGGTTTTTAAAGGAGGAGCAACAAAGATTTTGAAACCATTTTTGTGGTATTTGGAGTTAGTGGAAAGATCTTAGGTTTTGGGGTTTCTTGAGCTAAAGGTATGGTTTGTTTCCAAACTCTTGATTTAAACCTAGATCTATGTTATGCTCAGGTGGATGAAGGCTAAAATGTGTGGAAAATCTGATGGAAACAACCCCCTTAGGTTCCCAATGGATGGGATGGAGAGAAGTAGGACAACAGAACCCGTAGAGCACTGGTGGGTAACCAGACCCACGAGTGTGATCCCCCAATCTTACCTAGGCTTTGGAGCCTACCAGTGGGTACCTAGATCCACCGGTATAACCCACTGATCTTGGCTAGGCTTTAGGGTCTTACCGGCAGGTAGGACCGCTGGGTACCTAGACCCATTGGTAGCACCCACCGGTCTTGGGTTATCCCCAGGGTCCTACCAATGGTTAGGGCCGATGAGTACCCAGACCCATTAGTAGCACTCGCTAGTGTGTGTCTAAGTGCTGTCTGCTTGGGTAGCTTGCACAGGTGGGTTCGCCTACCCACCTGTATGACCCACTTGTGGACCAATGAGCTCTGTTTAGGTTCAAACTCATTGACAACTTCCTTTGCATTATCAAATGCATCATGACCATGTCTTTCATTGTTTTTATGGTCCTAGAACAGATGTAAGTGGGGAGGGCGTTGATTTTATTTTGGAATGTTTATGGCATCATCTTCATTTCATACATTCTCTTACCATTTATGAATGCCATTTTCATGCACATACTTGTCTACTGCTGGATGCATTTAGAAATGGTGATGTTGTATCTTTAAATTTCAAACACTCGTTTCTTGCTTTAAATTATGAGCATGGATTATTCGATTGTTAGATGATGATGATTAGTCGAACATGTAATGAATTGCTAGATTAGATGTCGTAGTCGGTTTAGAAATGAATGCATTGGTACACCGTGGAATGGGACACATAAGTACTATGTAGTCGTACTATCTCATATAGGAGCATGTGGTTTAGGATTGGCATTGCCCTTGTGCTACGACCCTTCCCAACAGGGGTTTAGGTGTTAGATTATCACTGGTGAGAAGCGTCAATCGCGGACCACCATGGTGGTTAGAAGTACGCCTAGCTCATCATTAGGATAGTTGGAAACCTTGGTGATATATTTAGAGGGCCGAGCATACTGTAATTTATTTTCTACTATGGTTTAGCCACGATTTACTTTTTCGAGTACTCTCCGATAACCCTATGGGTGTATCACGGGATGGAAAACTCGTCTCAAACCCAGGGCATACATGCACTGTGGTTGTGAGTAGCACGTAACCTATGACTTAATAATGTTGCTTAGGTGGATAGGATTAAAATGAATCTCATGCATATAAGATCATTTGTAATGCGATTGCTTGTATACGTCTTTCTTTCCATTTACTGAGCTAGTGAACTCACCCCTTTTGTATACACCTTTTTCTATAATTTTATAGGTTTCCTAATAGAGGAACAAGAGCTAGGGCCCACTGACGAAATTCCAATGAGAGATTGGTGGGTCCTAGAGGGATTTGGGCACGGCACCTGATGCCCGTGTGAGGGCTGTGTTGCGGGGCAACAATAGCTAACTCCAAACACAATAGTCCTTTTGATTTATTTGATGCAATCCCCTTTTTGTGCTCTAGATATTTAAATTATTATTCATTGTGTAAATATCATGCCTACAGGCCCACATGTAAATATACTATGTATAACAATTTGGGTATTAAGAGTAAGTGCATAATTTATAGGTATATATATATATATATAACAAGTCTTCCATTGAATCAATTAATTATATTTCTAAATTGTTATGGCATGCTATGTTATGGTTACTGTATCAAATGATCTTGGTGGTTTTGGGTTACCTAGAGGTAACTCGGTCACCGATCCCATTCTATATGAATGGGGCATGACATTATAACTTGAGAATTTTCACCCTTCCAATCTACAATCGAGGTGAGTGGTGGTCTGACTTTATTTTTGGAGTGCTTTAAAATTATAGAACTATGTGCATAACCTAATAATCATGTGTAGATAATTTCAACTGCTTATGTGCTTTATATAAATTATATAATATGTTGAATTATTTTTTAACTATGTACATGCGTAATTGTATTTGATCTGTAAATGTGTTTTGAACTGTGTGACAGGATCTGGTGTGGCTGAGGTGGTTTCAGTACCGTCATTGCCGTGTGGATGACTACATCATGCATTGGGTGCGTATTAGAGTTAGCTATGGTCGTGGATGCACTTTGTGACTGATTGTAATTTTGGTATTGTGTACTCCATGGCTATACTTAGATATGGGTGCACGGTGTGACTGATGGTAATCTTAGTACTGTATATCTATACTTAACTACTTGTATACTAGATAGGTTTCGTCATGGATGCGATGTGGCTGATGGTTGATTCCAGTATCGTATTCTATACTACATGTATCTTTATGCAACACATGTAGCATATTGTGGATTGGTCACTTCTCTATGCTATAATCCCTTGCCAACAAGGGGTAGGGTGTTGGATAACCCAATTATGGTATGTTCGATGAAGTGGTACGATGTGATTGTTGTCGGAGGCGAAAACTAGTCTAGCGTGGCCGATGTTAATTCCGGTGTCGTGACTACCAGGAAGGGGTTATCAGGGGTTTGTTTAGGGATTGACGATCGCATTCCGAGACTAGCAGGATCCTAATCATGACTAGGGTTTGTTTCATTGTGTGTGAGTTACAAGACTAGGGATACAATTTAATGTGTCGTAGTAGTATGAACCCGATTTAGTTGTATGTTAGGTGATTTTAAAGTAAAATGAATTACATCATTCTCGCAACATGGATTATGTTATATTCTTGCATGAACCCCATCCCTCATAGAGGTAGTTGGAGCTCACACCACATGTGTGTGTTACTTTTTAGATGATGATGTAGGTGCTGTTATGCCACTTGGTAGTGACACTTCTTCCTCCATGCCTGAGTACTGTGGTGACTGGTGGACACTTTAACCCAAGGAGCTTAATTCCGATTGTGCTTATGATACCTATGCATATCCTGCACTGTGATCCGAGTGATGGTCTACCGTCATCTTTGATACCATATTTTGGATGGTATACTTTTTGGGTTACTTTATGTTTGTTTTGACAGATATAAAAAAATAACTCTTGTACGTAATATACTTAAGTTATTTTTCCCACTTGATTTAAGTGATTCCACTTACATTATACTTTGATTATGCTGCGATTGTTTAGTTGGTTCAGTTTGTGTTGTGATTGTAATGATCAAAGTATTTCTATCAGAGATCTTGATAGAGATATTGTCACACCCCGTTCACCCTGAACCGGAGCGGTGACCGAGTTAACACCGGTTAACCCAAACCTGCCAGGATCATCAGATACTGTATTCCACCACAGCATACATACACTAACATCAATTTATCAGATCAGCGGAAGACTAAGTTTTACCTGTAAATAATTCCCATATACTTGATACCCAAATGATGATACCATAATTATATACATTTGGGCCCGAAGGCATGATATATACACAAAAAGAATAAAATTCAAATATCAAGTATATACAGTAAATCATCAAAATCATCAAAATCATCAGAGTACACAGCTCGGCTCGGTATCAAGGCTGGAGCTCAGCTCGGCCTCAGAACCGCTGTCCCGCAGCACAGCCCTCACACGCGCAGTCTACGCCGTGCTCAAACTCCTCAGGGGTCCACCAGTCCTCATCAGGAAACTCGACTGCGGGACCCACCCCAAGCTCCTCAGATGCATGACCTGCAAAATCATCTAAAAAGGGGTGTACACGTGGAATGAGCTCACTAGCTCAGTAAGTAGAGAGGTGGACCACACACAACAGTCCACACATCACAACACATCATATGCACTACATGCCATGCAAGTCATTTTAATCACATACACCTAATCAACATTACTAAGTCTTTGGTTTTAGTGCTACTACAACCACAGTGCGCGTATACTCCGGGTACGAGCCGTGAACTCCCTCCCGCGATACGCCCATAGGGCTGTTGGAGAAGGCCCACCGTGAGTACTCGGAAAAATAAAAACAATGCCGTCCACCGGCTCTCAACAGAAATGTAAATAAATTAAATGACAGTGCTGACTCCAGCAATTTAAAAGTAGTACGATTGGCCCTCTTGAAATACCACCGGGGTTGCCGGCTGTCCTACGCGACTCGCCGGGCGTAATGCCTAACCGTCACAGTGTCCGACAACCGCGACCCCTGCTTCCCCCCAAATGGTAACCCAACACCTTAACCCCTGTTGGGAAGGGTCGTAGCACGGGATGGTGAGAATCCTAATACCGCATGCTCCTATATGCAGTACGAACTGCATAGTGCCTCCGTGTCCCATACCACGGGCCACCAATGCATTCGTTTCCAAGCCGACCACGGCATCTAGTCTATCAATGCATTATGCAACATGATGTCCACATTCAACATATAACATCACATTCGATTTGCATTTGAAAAGTAAACATAGCATAAATGCACATCAATGCGAAGAATGACTAATCTATATAGCATATTCATGATGACATGACTAGATTAGATATAGTTATATGAATGCCAAACAAATGCCTTGAAACAAGGCCAAACGTCCTCTCTCCACTTACCTGTAGCGTACAAGGATTCCCGTTCGGTACAGGCGAGATCCGGAGCGAAACGGGTAGGCTTTGGTGAACCTAACAAAATTGAGAGGGGTTAGTACTTCACCATTTTAGAATCAAAATTAATGAAATCCGACGTCAAAATCGTGTTTAGAACGTCGAAAGAAGGTCCCACGTCCGATTTGGGCTCGATCGGACCCAAAAATCACATTCTGGCCACTCAGGTGGGTCACTCAGGTGGGTTGTCTACCCACCGGTCCTACCCGCCGGTTCTGGACCGGCGGGTCCATACCCGCCGGCGGGACCCGCCGGTCCTACCCGCCGGTTTGGCCAGAACCCCCCTGGTCCTCTCAGGTGGGTGTCTCAGGTGGGTTGTCTACCCACCGGTCCTACCCGCCGGTTTTGGCGGAAAAACCCCAGTTTCTTCTCAACTTCCTCCATTCCTTGGGGACCCAAATAGGGCTTTTCTCCACCCATTCTTCACACCTTTAAAGTCCTATAGGATGGTTCTAGCTTAGATCTAAGTTAGATTCAAGTGAGGGGAACCATCTTACCTTCTTTGCTCAAGAATGACTTCAAACCCTCCAAATCACTTCCAACTCACAATGCTCCTTCTACCTTGTCAATATCTCTTCAAATCCTTCAAGATCAACACATAAATCATCTATTAAACCTTAGATTCATCATTTCAAAGGGTGTCTACAAGATCTTAAGAAACCATACTCGAATCAAGGGTTTAAAGCGTGGGTATGGTGAATGTTCATAAAACCCAACTTTTCTTACCTCCAACTGTAGATCTCGAGTTGAAGATTACTCTCCCGGCACCGGAATGGCAAGATCGAGCTTCGGCGCCACTGAAATCCTCCCTTTCTTCCTCTTCCTTTCTTCTTCCCTTTCTTTTTCTCTCTCCTCTTTACTTTTCTCACCAAACGTACGGGGTAATAAATGGAAAGAAAAGAAGTCATAAAGCTTTATATACTATTCCTACTTAAGTGAATAGTGATGGATGGGTCACTCAGGTGGGTAGGTGTACCCACCTGTCATACCCACCCGAGAGTCAAAACTTGGGATTTTGACCGGGCTCGGACCTCGGCTCGGACCCTACCCCAAGCATACAATGTAGCATACGTATATAACCTTAAAATACGGATATAATACCTGTACTATCCGTACATAGCCTTATGGTAGGTGCACGTACACGGTTTGGGTACTCCCGTCTCTTCTGGCACCGGCTCGGACTTGTCGGGCCAGCCGGTGTTTAAGGTCACCCGTGCCATCATAGTCCATAAGGAACCCGCTCTAACCTCCTCTGGCTCGGTTCCTGCATGGTTAAACCGGTTCAACCGCGAAATCAGACCGGGTTTAAGAAGCGGGATATTACATTACCCCCCCCTTCTGAAAAATTTCGTCCTCGAAATTGCGTACCTGGTTGATCAAAAAGATGAGGGTACTTGGCTCGCATTTCTTCTTCTACCTCCCAAGATGCTTCTTCAAGTGAATGATTAGCCCATCGCACCTTTACATAGGAAATGGAGCGGTTGCGAAGGGTTTTCACCTTCCGGTCCAAAATCTCAGCTGGCTGCTCTGTATAGGTCATATCAGCTTCTAGGTACCCTGGTTCCACGGGTAGTACATGAGATGGATCATGCACGTACTTCTTCAGCATGGATACATGGAATACATTGTGAACATTTCCAAGTGAAGGTGGCAGGGCAAGCATGTAGGCTACTGAGCCAACCCGGGACAAGATCTCAAATGGTCCCATGTATCTTGGGCTCAACTTCCCCTTTCTGTGAAACCTTTGCAAACCTTTAGTAGGAGAGATCTTGAGAAATACCTTTTCTCCTGGCTGAAATTCAACCTCCTTCCTGCGGGTGTCCGCATAGCTCTTTTGACGGGACTGAGCTGCTTTAATCCGTTCTCTAATAACGTCGACCTTGTCACAAGTCATTTGGATCATCTCAGGTCCTAACATTCGACGTTCACCTACCTCATCCCAATACAAAGGAGTTCTGCACTTTCTGCCATATAACGCCTCATATGGAGCCATCCCAATTGTAGCTTGGTAACTGTTGTTATATGCAAACTCCATAAGAGGTATATATTCTTCCCAACTGCCACTCATCTCCATTGCACATGCTCTGAGCATGTCTTCTAATATCTGTATGGTTCGCTCTGACTGACCGTCCGTCTGTGGGTGAAAAGCTGTACTCAAATTCAGCTGTGATCCCAAGGCACGCTGCAAGCTTTTCCAAAATCTGGAAGTGAACCTTGGGTCCCTATCTGAAACAATGCTCACTGGCACTCCATGTAAACGCACTATGTTGTCCATGTAAAGTTGTGCTAGTTTGAGCATGGAGAACTTGGTCTTGATAGGAATGAAATGAGCAGTCTTGGTAAGCCGATCCACAATCACCCATATCGCATCCATTCCCTTAGGTGTGCCTGGTAGTCCGGTGACGAAGTCCATTGTAATCCTTTCCCACTTCCATTCTGGTACTGGGAGTGGCTGAAGGGTACCATAAGGTCGATGCCTCTCAGCTTTCACCTTCTGGCAGGTGAGACAAGTCGCCACATACAAAGCTATGGTGACTTTCATGCTTGGCCACCAATAACTCTGTTTGAGGTCTTTGTACATTTTGGTACTTCCTGGGTGAAGTGAGTACTCGGAGCTATGTGCTTCTTTCACTATCTTATCTTGTATATCCAAATCATCGGGTACACACAATTGGCCTCGAAACATCAATGCCCCATCACTGGCCAAAGTAAAATCTGGGTCGTTTATTGTTTGGTCTTGAACCTTAACTCTGATCCGCTGCAATTCAGGATCCAAAGGTTGCTTCATTATCACCTCTTGCCTAATTGCCAGATGCACCTGTAGAGCCGATAAGGATACCATCAACCATTTAAGGTTTTCTGGTTGAGGTTCAAGCTCTAGGGTTGCCCCTTCATACAAGAGGGTTTCATCCATTAGCATCGCCTCTTGCACAAGTGGTGAGCTGACTGCTAAGCATGAAAGCGACACAGTCTGTGTCTTCCGACTCAATGCATCTGCCACTACATTAGCCTTGCCGGGATGATACTGAATATCGCAGTCATAATCCTTCATGAGTTCCAACCATCTTCTCTGTCTCATATTCAAATCCTTCTGGGTGTAGAAGTATTTCAGGCTCTTGTGGTCGCTGTATATCTCACACCTCTCTCCATACAAATAGTGTCGCCAGATCTTAAGGGCAAAAATGACTGCCGCTAGTTCCAAGTCATGAGTGGGGTAATTCTTCTCATATTCCTTTAGTTGTCGGGATGCATACGCTATTACCTTTCCGCGTTGCATGAGAACACAACCCAACCCAACTTTGGAAGCATCGGTATAGACCGTCATTCCACCTGTGCCTTCAGGAATAGTCAGCACAGGGGCAGTCACCAACTTTTCTTTCAATTCCTGGAAGCTCTTCTCACATTCTTCTGCCCAGTCGAATTTCACACCCTTTTTAGTCAACTTGGTCATTGGTGCTGAGATACGAGCAAAATTCTCGATGAAGCGACGGTAGTATCCAGCCAAACCCAAGAAGCTTCTAATTTCGGTAACATTCTTGGGGCTTTCCCATTCCACTACTGCTTTTACCTTAGCAGGATCTACTTCGATTCCAGCTTTAGACACTACGTGCCCCAGGAATCCAACTTGTTCAAGCCAGAATTCACACTTGCTGTACTTGGCAAACAACTGTTGATCTCTCAACCTCTGTAATACCATTCTCAAGTGTTGAGTGTGCTCCTCTTCGGTCTTGGAGTAGATCAAGATATCGTCAATAAAAACAATTACCCATTTGTCGAGCACATCCTGAAATACTCGATTCATTAGATCCATAAATGCTGCCGGCGCATTGGTTAACCCGAAGGACAACACTAGGAACTCATAATGGCCGTATCGAGTCCTAAATGCTGTTTTGGGTATATCACTACTCTTTATCTTGAGCTGATAATAGCCGGACCGAAGGTCTATCTTTGAAAATACCCTGGCTCCTTGCAACTGATCAAATAAATCATCAATGCGTGGCAATGGATACCGGTTCTTAATGGTTAGCTTATTCAACTCCCGGTAATCTATGCACATACGCAAACTACCATCCTTCTTCTTGACAAACAACACCGGGGCACCCCAAGGTGAAACACTTGGGCGAATAAACCCCTTCTCCAATAGTTCCTGTAACTGCATCTGCAACTCTTTCAATTCAGCTGGTGCCATCCTATATGGAGCCTTTGATACTGGAGCTGCTCCAGGAGTCAAGTCTATGGCAAACTCCAACTCCCTGTCAGGTGGTAAATGCATCAGATCGTCTGGGAAAACATCGGGAAACTCTTTAACCACCTTTACTTCTTCTAGAGGTGTAACTCTTGCATCAACATCGAGTACCGAGGCTATGAAACCTTGACATCCACTTTCTAGCAACTTTACCGCTTGGAGGGCGGAGACAAGAACCTTCCTCGCCCTTTTCATTGTATCTGCTCGGTATACCCACTCTTTCCCTTCGTCATCTGTTACCTTAATCAGCCTTTCCGCACAGATCACATTAGCTCGATGAGCCGACAACCAATCCATACCCAATATAACATCAAAATTCTGTATATTGAATTTAATGAGTTGTGCATCAAAGTTCTTCCCACTAATCTCCACTGGGCACGGTCCATACACTTCCTTCAGCTGTGCAATTTTACCAGTAGGCATACTAACAATCATTCCCTGGTCTAGGATCCTGGGTGACATCCCAAGCTTCCCCACAAATCTCTTAGATGCGAATGAATGAGTAGCTCCTGAATCAAATAAAACATAGGCTGGTATGCCCGATATGGGTAGGATACCTAATATAACAATGTATATAATTTCAGCAGGTCATCAATATTAATCATAATGAACTTCTTAATTTAAAATGTACCTGCTACAACTTCTGTACTAGCCTCAGCTTCCTCGGCTGATAGGGCATACATCCTTCCCTGCGGTTGATTGCCTCGAGGCAAGGGAGGTCGGTAAGCAGAGGGCTGGCTGGAGGGCAAGGCTGGTCGGGACCGACAGTCTTTCGCATAATGCCCATAGGAATGGCAGTTGAAGCAACGAATCTGAGACGTCGAAACTGGAGCGGGGCCCCTCTGCACTTGACCCGATGCAGATGAAGGTCGAGGTGGCCTTGGAGCTGTAGGAGCCACACTAGTGTTCGGGCGAGCAGAGGTTGAACCCGAACCACCAACTGGCCTAGAAGGGTAGCCAGATGGCCTATAGGGCTGCCTATACATAGGCCCCGAACTATATGATCCACGGTATGCCTTGGAGGAATTTCCCACATCTGGGAATGGATTTGATCTCTTCCACAGTCCAGGAGTGAGGGACTGTTCACCCTTTTGCTTATCTTCCATTTTTTGGCCTTCTGTACAATCTGGCCATATTCGGTCAAATCCAAGACTTCGAGCACCGACCCAATAGATGCTTTTAGGCCTTTTAGGAACCTTGCTGCCTTTTCTTCAGCTGTTCGCATATGCCTTGGGGCAAAATGGAATAAACTTTCGAACTGTTGCTGATACTCAAGGACAGTCTTACCTCCTTGAGTTAAGGCCATGAATTCAGTCTCCTTCCGATCTCTGAAACTGCGCGGATAATGGTTATCCAAGAACAATTCCTTAAACTGCTCCCAAGTAGGTTCTGGATGAGCAGCCATCAATATAGGCTTGGAAGCTTGCCACCAAGAATTTGCCTCTTTCTTGAGTTGTAACCCAGCACAAATGAGCTTCTGGGCATCTGTGCACTCAAGCACCTCAAATATCTTCTCCAATTCTTGGATCCATTGATCCGGTTCTAGAGGATCACTCCCCACCTTAGAGAATACCGGTGGTAAGTTTCTCTTGAACGACTCCACCACCCTTGACGTATTACTCGTCGCCGGGAAGTTAGGAGCATAGGTAGGATAGTAGGCATAAGGATGAGGCATCCCATGCTGAGGAATACCGAATGGTGGGATTGGAGGTGTACCCACTGGTGGTCCCGTTCCCGACCCGACAGGTGGGTCTTGCGGAGTGTGTACCCGGGGAGGTTGACCCGGTTGAGAAAGATCCAACTGTTGCTGGATGGCAGTCATAAATGCTTGCTGTTGCTGAAGCATTTGTTGTTGGAAAGCTTGTTGAGACTGCTGAATTATTGTAGCAACATCTCCCGGTGTAATGACCGGTGGAGGGTCTGGGAGTGCAGTCATAGGTGGGTCCCCATGTGCCCCACCCTGACCATGGGTCTCTGCAGGTAGCGGAGGTGAGGTATGCCCCACAGAACGGGCCCCTCTGGGATTTTGTGGTCGACCGACCCGACGAGGACCCCGCGAGGTACCTCGGGCATTACTACCGGATCTAGTACGTACCATCGTATCCTTGTACCTGGAACATATCACACACCATATTGGTTAAACACCATAGACTGATTTAGGCACACAATCATATGCCATTATGTGAGGTGTTGTAGTGTATGATAGCCTGTAATTATTCATAGCTCAATTCCAAGATACGGGCAAAGTTCACAACATACATGCGAATGGTCCCACTTGACCGTAGCATATCGATCATAGGATTAATCTCCACCATAAAACCAATGCATTCATAATAGGAGAAAAGAAGGGAAAAGACAAAGAAAGAAAATTTTAAAAATTTTAAAAATTTTCCCCTCTGTCCAAACCGGTGGGATGAACCGGCGGGTAGGGACCCGCCGGTCTGACCCGCCGGTCCCAGCACCCCAAACCGGCGGGTGTCACCGGCGGGTGGGACCCGCCGGTCTGACCCGCCGGTCTTGCCCGAGGTTAAAACACGAACAGGGCCAGAAAAGCCCTGTTTCGTCTGTCACTCTCACCCTCTCCTTTCTCTTACTTCCTTTTCCTCTTGGACGATTTTGGGAGTTTACCCGGCGCTTCCACTCGCGAGTCTACTCACCCACTCGACGCTTTAGAGAGGATTCAACTCGTCTTCATCCAAGTAAGTTCTTCTTCTTCTTCGTTTTCCAGAATTTCAAATTGGGTGAATTATTTGAATAGGATTTACTTTTTAGGCTTTCTTTCTCTATTTATCACCATAGAAAAGTATTATCATGTGTTTGTGATGATTCCACTGTGCTCATTTGTAGTTTATAGGATTCATCACTCTTTATTTGGAGAAAAACCCAAATTGATGCCCTAGGTTCTCAAATTTGGGGTTTCTTCAATCCTTACTGTTTTTCTCAAATTGATGTCTTCTATGTAATGCATTTCACTTGTTTTACGCTAGATATGAGTTAGATTTCATTGAATCATCCATTATGCTTGAAATCCCCATGCATTTCCCATGAAAATCCCTATTTTGGCATTGGTTTCCTTGATTTTCATCCATACTTGTACTCATGGAATTCCATAGTCCATTTGGGGTATATTCTTGCAATTCCATCATCCCATTACTATGGCATTTCATTCTAGACCTAGGGTTTCAAGCTTTCACTCCATTCTATTCCAATTTGCACAAGGGACTTGAATTTCCCCATTTCATTCTTGCCTATTGCTTTTGCTGTCCTTTGCTGTCATTTTACTGTTTTGGCACGTTTCCATGCGTTGCCATCACCATATTTCATGTTATAAGTTTTCTATCCTTCCTAGATCGTTGCCGTTCCCATTTTGCAGAAATTGGGTTTTGGATTTCCCCTTCTTTAATGCTGCTGTCTTTTCTTACTGTACTAACCCAACCTTCTTTACTTATTGTCAGGATGTCTTCACGCACCGGCAGAGGACCATCTTCCTCTGGCGTTCGACGCAAAACCACCGCTTCTAAGCGAAAAAGTGCGGAGACCAGCACTTCAGCTCATCGCACAGGGAGACCTGCACCTGCTCAGTCTGACCCTTCAGACTACGATGAGGAGCACTTCACTAGTGCCGAGGCCGCAGCCAAATGGCCTATCTTCCTGAAGGGGCCAGTGTTGATGGAAAAGACCGTGGTAGTCGAGGACTTCCACAAGGCCCAGCTTCAGGAGAGGTTCTCAGCATTGGGCTGGGACACTATTCTTCAGGTGGACCGACCGTGCTACGATCAGCTCGTCCGTCGGTTTTATTGCAACCTCGAGGTGTCGTATCAGTACGGGGAACTCACTATCAGCAGCCTGGTGAGGGGAGTGGATATCCAGCTGACGGTAGACACCCTGGCCAGTATTCTGGGCATATCGGCGGTGGGACACCGATACTACAGTCCCCCCAGGAGTAGGCCTCAGGGACCGTTCATGAGCATGGAGACACCGGACTTCATCTACGAGACCATCTGCGGCAGCAGCAGTCGCCCGGAGTCTGAGACATCTTTCTTCCCTGAGGTCCGTCTCTTCGCCCGGTTGATCCAGTTCAACCTGCTCCCCAGGGGAGGTCATCGGAACCAGGTAGGTTTCATGGCGGCTTTTATTGCTTTTTGTATCTTTACGGCCGCAGAGGGAGGCGGGGAGCACTTGTGCCTTCCCTATATCATCCTCAGAGCGATGGAGCACCATGCTTCCCACCCAGAGGACGGAGGATTCCCCTACGGCAGGGTCCTCACCAGGATCTTCGAGTTCTTCAGGGTGGATCTGAGCGGAGAGGAGGGGAAGACTCCGGCTGATAGGTTCGATCGGAGCAACCTCTTGAAGATGGGTCTCCATACCCTCATGGATTCACCTCCTAGATCGGGAGCTCGGAGAGGTAGGGGTAGGAGGGCTGCCCCTGTAGAGGATGTCCTCATGGAGGAGGAGTCCAGTGAGGAGGACGAGGACTACGTTCCTCAGGACGAGGAGGCGGATCTGATGGGCGGCAGTATCCCTGAGGAGGTGCCTCAGGCGTCGAGAGGTACGGGCCCTAGTTCTTCCAGAGCTACAGCCCCACCATATGGAGCCCCACCACCTGGGAGTGGTGACTACGACTATGAGGACAGGACAGCCTCCATGCGGGCCTTGCAGGATGGCCAGATCCAGATACTGAGGCGGCTGGACGAGATTGCCTCCCGGCAGATCACCTTGGAGGATTCCTTCCGTAGGTTGGGTCAGGACTTGGATACCAGGGCCACCGCCATCTCAGCAGATTATGGCCGGCTTCGGAGGGAGGTACGATTGGTGAACACGAGGTTAGATTATTACGATCACCGCTTCGACTTTAACTCCAGGCCTCCAGCGAACTTGGTGATCATCGACGACGATGACGACGACCAGTGAGGGGTTGGCTTGCCCACACTAGCTGTTTATCCATTTTTCTCTCCTTTTTGTAGACATTGTGTATTTATTTAGCTCATTCCTTGTAATTGCAATGTAACTTGATTTCATTTATGGAATAAAATGTCTTTGGATAATGGATTATGGTGGTGTTTTCATATGTGCAATACCTGTGTGGTTTTGTGGTGATGTGACTTTTCTATTTGTGCTCTTTGTTATATTATTATCTGTTGTTTATCAGGTTTTGTGTAAAATTTTTGGAAATCCCACTTTACGCCGTTATGCTGCCGAAATTTCGTCGAAATAGTACTTTATAGGTTATAGTACCAACCTAATTACCTTTTATCTACACTCACGCATGCCATGAATGCCACTTATAATATAACTCCATTTTTATACTTCCTTTCTTTGACTTTTAATCTTTAAAGCTTTTATATTTGCCCAACCCCATTTTCCTATTATAGAATCTACGGGATTCTAATGGTATGCTGTGAGTGGAGCAGAGCATCACGCTCTGATACCACCGTTTGTCACACCCCGTTCGCACTGAACCGGAGCGGTGACCGAGTTAACACCGGTTAACCCAAACCTGCCAGGATCATCAGACACTGTATTCCACCACAGCATACACACACTAACATCAACTCATCAAATCAGCGGAAGACTAAGTTTTACCTGTAATAATTCCCATATACCTGATACCCAAATGGCGATACCATAATTATATACATTTGGGCCCAAAGGCATGATATATATACACAAAAAGAATAAAGTTTGAATATCAATTATATACAGGAAATTATCAAAAACATCAGAGTACGCAGCCCGGCATCGGTATCAAGGCTGGAGCTCAGCTCGGCCTCAGAACCGCTGCCCCGCAACACAGCTCTCACACGCGCAGTCTACGCCGTGCTCAAACTCCTCAGGGGTCCACCAGTCCTCCTCAGGGAACTCGACGGTGGGACCCACCCCCTGCTCCTCAGATGCATGTCCTGCAAAATCATCTAAAAAGGGGTGTACACGTGGAATGAGCTCACTAGCTCAGTAAGTAGAGAGGTGGACCACACACAACAGTCCACACATCACAACACATCATATGCACTACATGCCATGCAAGTCATTTTAAATCACACACACCTAATCAACATTACTAAGTCTTTGGTTTTAGTGCTACTACAACCACAGTGCGCGTATACTCCGGGTACGAGTCGCGAACTCCCTCCCGCGATACGCCCATAGGGCTGTTGGAGAAGGCCCACCGTGAGTACTCGGAAAATAAAGACAATGCCGTCCACCGGCTCTCAACAGAAATGTAAATAAATTAAATGACAGTGCTGACTCCAGCAATTTAAAAGCAGTACGATTGGCCCTCTTGAAATACCACCGGGGTTGCCGGCTGTCCTACACGACTCGCCGGGCGTAATGCCTAACCGCCACAGTGTCCGACAACCGCGACCCCTGCTTCCCCCCAAATGGCAACCCAACACCTCAACCCCTGTTGGGAAGGGTCGTAGCACGGGATGGTGAGAATCCTAATACCGCATGCTCCTATATGCAGTACGACTGCATAGTGCCTCCGTGTCCCATACCACGGGCCACCAATGCATTCGTTTCCAAGCCGACCACGGCATCTAGTCTATCAAGGCATTATGCAACATGATGTACACATTCAACATATAACAACACATTCAATTTGCATTTGAAAAGTAAACATAGCATATATGCACATCAATGAGTGAAATGACTAATCTATATAGCGCATTCATGATGACATGACTAAATTAGATATAGTTATATGAATGCCAAAAAAATGCCTTGAAACAAGGCCACACGTCCTCTCTCCACTTACCTGTAGCGTACAAGGATTCCCGCTCGGTACGGGTGAGATCCGGAGCGATTCGGGTAGGATTTGGTGAACCTAACATAATTGAGAGGGGTTAGTACTTCACCATTTTAGAACCAAAATTAATGAAATCCGACGTCAAAATCGTGTTTAGAACGTTGAAAGAAGGTCCCAGGTCTGATTTGGGCTCGATCGGACCTAAGAATCACATTCTGGCCACTCGGGTGGGTCACTCAGGTGGGTTGTCTACCCACCGGTCCTACCCGCCGGTTTTGGACCGGCGGGTATGGACCCGCCGGTAGGACCCGCCGGTCCTACCCGCCGGTTTGGCCAGGGACCCCCCTGGTCCTCCCAGGTGGGTGTCTCAGGTGGGTTGTCTACCCACCGGTCCTACCCGCCGGTTTTGGCGAAAAAACCCCAGTTTCTTCTCAACTTCTTCCATTCCTTGGGGACCCAAATAGGGCTTTTCTCAACCCATTCTTCACACCTTTAGAGTCCTATAGGATGGTTCTAGCTTAGATTTGAGTTAGATTCAAGTGAGGGGAACCATCTTACCTTCTTTGCTCAACAATGACTTCAAACCCTTCAAAAACACTTCCAACTCACAATGCTCTTTCTACCTTGTCAATACCTCTTCAAATCCTTCAAGATCAACACATAAATCATCTATTAAACCTTAGATTCATCATTTCAAAGGGTGTTTACAAGATCTTGAGAAACCATACTCGAATCAAGGGTTTAAAGCGTGGATATGGTGAATGTTCATAAAATCCAACTTTTCTTACCTCCAACTGTAGATCTCGAGTTGAAGATTACTCTCCCGGCACCGGAATGGCAAGATCGAGCTTCGGCGCCACTGAAATCCTCCCTTTCTTCCTCTTCCTTTCTTCTTCCCTTTCTTTTTCTCTCTCCTCTTTACTTTCTCACCAAACGTACGGGGGTAATAAATGGAAAGAAAAGAAGTCATAAAGCTTTATATACTATTCCTATTTAAATGAATAGTGTCGGATGGGTCACTCAGGTGGGTAGGTGTACCCACCTGTCATACCCACCCGAGAGTCAAAACTTGGGATTTTGACCGGGCTCGGACCTCGGCTCAAACCCCA